>NC_022011.1:5820414-5828233 GCF_000317375.1 Microtus ochrogaster
TGTGTGTGTGTGTGTGTGTGTGTGTGTGGTGCATGCCAACATGAATTCCTGTCAAGTATACACACATGGAGGCCAGATAGCAACATTAGACATCTTGCTTAACTGATTTGTTTCTTAGTTTTTGGAACAGGGTCTCTATTTGAGTACTTAGTGCTGAGATTATAGACATATGCAACCGTACCCAGTTTATAGATGGATGTTGGGGACTCCAATTCATGTCCTCATGTTTGCGTGGCAAGCACATTTTACTGGGTGAACAATGTTCCCAAACCCTCTACCCTTAGATTCTCATGAGAAGGCCTTGCTCAGGGCTGTAACGTCCTCTTCCAGGCTGGCTATCTTACCTGAGGAAGCCAAAGATGCCGAGACGGTACTGGACAGTGACTATTACCACATTCCCATAGGCAGCCAGGGCTGATCCATCATGGGAGGTGGCGGAGCCAACGACCAGAGAGCCCCCATGGATCCATACCATGACCTGTAGAAATGGCTGTGAATCAGAGACTCCAGCTTCTCGGACTCCAACCCCCACCTAGCGGTCCAGGGTGTACTGAGGATTTCTGGGGTGTTTAGGAATTAGGGATATAGAGGGGCAGCTGGCACGGTAGTTCTGGATGGGGGCCTCTGGACTGTATACCGGCAGTCTGGCCCCTGCAGTGGTCTCAGCGGGGCTGTAGACATTGAGGATCAGGCAATCCTCGGAAATAGAGAAGATCTGAAAGTTTTGGTTGAGGGTGAATCTGCTGTTCCTTGTTCTCTCTACGTCCTGCATGCACCTGCAGTCAAGGGGGACCCCAGAGGCAGCTATCAGCTCACACAGCCTGGTGTCCAGCCTCTGCCACCACCCTGCCCACTTGTCCACCTCCTGCAGGGATACTCACATTGGGGGATTGGTGCTGGCATCTCTCACGCCTTCCCAGGGCTGTGGCGGGAGTGGGGCTGAGAACCGCAGGGAGCCTAGTGGTGCCTGAGCAAAGGGAATGCCCAGGAAGACGTTCACCAGCCGCTCTGTGCCCTTCACACCCACCTGTCGGCCTCTCACGCGACCCAGAGGGGTATCCACTTCAGGCTGAGTGACTTTGGATCCTGAGATTGGGAGAGAAGGGTCACTAGGTGAGTCTACAGCTTCCGAGAGGGCCTGGGTTGGATTTTTAGAATGCAGCAGCATTGATTTGTTTCTCCAGGGTCTGTTTTGTGGGGCTCCATGCTGAGCCCTCTCCACAGTGTCAGGGGTGAGCCCTCCAGCCAGGGGTTGCCTTCACGGTTATTATTTGTTTGTTTTTGAGAAAGTTCAATCTGACCTTGATTGTGCTCCGTAGAGGAGACTGGCTTCTAACCCTGATCTCCTGCCTCTGCCTCCTCAGTCCTAGGAGTGCAAATGGGTGTTAGCACACACGGTTCCTATCTATCATCCCCACGATCGTACTGACTTCCTCTTCCCTCTCTTGGGTCACAAGGCTGAATCAGACCTGCTGCCCACTTGAACCTCAAGTTACTCACACACTAAATATAGCGTGACAGGCAGGCAGCCTCGTTACTTTCTGTGTCCAGATGCTTGACATCTGGAGCCTGGTGATCTTAAGTCCGTTTAGCCTGCATTGCTTGTTCTCGCCCCCTTGGGTCTCTCCCCATTTCTCCTCACTTGTTCTGTTATCTGTTGGCTTCCGTGCATGGGCTAATGGGGTGATTTTTGCCTCCATTTTCAGGGAACTCTGAGTAAGCTTCCTTTATGACTCTTTTGTTTGTCTTACCATGACTGATTAAATAAGTCTTGTGCCCTTTAAGACATAAAGATAAGACTGGGGAAAGAGCACAGTGGTAGAGCTTGTTTAGTAAGTTAAGGCCCTGGGGTTCGGCCCCTAGAAAATAAATGAACACCATCACCAACCTCACCCCCTAACCCCCCATAGATCACACAGAAGGACACACAGTGGCTGCATTCTTCCGTACTAGACTCCTTCCCTGAGAGGGCTGCTCACGCTTACTGGTCCCTGCCTCACTCTTGGTGTCCTACCAAGTCAGAAGCCCCACTTCACAGGTTCAGGGAGTGTATCTTACCAGGACATGCCAGAAGTAGACAGGCCATCCAGACTAGGACACTGGACCGGGCTTGTACCACTGTCCCCATATTTCTTATGACTGACAGTGGAAGACGCAGTTGGAAAGCAGGAGAGGACTTGCTTTTTATAGTACCCCTTTCCCTGTAAAAATTAACTTGGTCTGCCTTAATTGGTTGGTGACCAGTTCCGAAGTTAAGTGTCCCAGGCTCTGGCCACTCCCAGAGCAGAATGAGTGTCTTCTGGAGGGGCCCGACGATATGGCGCCCTCTGGTGTTCAAATACTAGCGCTAGCCTGGCATGGTGCGGCTCTTAGAATTACAGCGGCTGTATTCCAGGTCAGCTAGACTCGGAGCTTCCTGTAAGACTCAACACAAATTTCTATTCCCGACGAGCCGAGGCATGCAGAAAAGACTGAAGCCTAGGCACGCGAAGACCTCTCTAAGTCTCCCAGCCCAGCATCTGTTCACTGTTTTGAGTGGGATGGCATCAAGGCCGGCGACTTTGCTGGTGCATGTTGGTGCTTTTCATAGGCTTATGTGCTGGGGTTCACAATTTTTAAGCCTACGTGGCATGTTGCTGTTTTCTCTACTTTAATAGGGTCCCCAGGTATCATTTTGGGTCCATTTAGACATTACTCTATTGAGAGAACCCTGAAGGAACTCAGCCTGCTGCAAACTTCTGCCTGGCTTCACTCTGTTTTCGGCCCACCAAGCTACCAAGACCTCTTCTGGCATTACGGATATGCATAGTCCTGGTGCCATATGCCCGCCATGAAGGTCTCTTGAGAGTGTAAGTGAGGCCTGAATTGACTTGCACCATGGCTACAGAAGCTGCTGAGTGGCTCACCAGGATATCGGAATCCTGAGATGACCCTGTTCAGTGAGCTTGTAGAAGGAATCTCAGCCCAGGCTTTAAAACAAAGAACTAATAATCTCTTGATTATTATTATGGGGGAACATCTTTCATAATTTCTGAGATATACACCAGGCATCCTTCCTATTGTCCTAAACAGAATATGTTGGTATACATGCATGCATGTATTTTTTTTTTAAAAAGGAGTCATTTATTTTTATTTTATGTGCATGGGTGTTTTCCTGCATGCATATCTGCGTGCCGGGTGTGTACAGTGTCTTCAGGGGCCAGAAAAGGATCCGTTGGAGCTGAAGTGAAAGAGGGTTGTGAATTACCACAGGTGCAGGGCATTCGGAAGAGTGGCCAGTGCTCTTAACCACTATGCTTTCTCTTTAATGCCCTGTAGTATTTTTTTAATACAAGTTCTCACAATTAGGCCAGGTTGGCCTCAGACCCATGTTCTTCTGCCTTTCACACCCTAAGGGCTGTACCGGGCGTGCTCCTCCAAGTTCGTTTAAGCAGAAAATTTAGAGGCACCCTTGTTCAAGGTCAGTAAACAAGGGTCCACAGAATTTCTTTCTTTCTTTCTTTCTTTCTTTCTTTCTTTCTTTCTTTCTTTCTTTTTCTTTTCTTTTTTTTTTTTTTTGGTGTTTTCGAGACAGGGTTTCTCTGTGGCTTTGGAGCTTGTCCTGGAACTAGCTCTTGTAGACCAGGCTGGTCTCGAACTCACAAAGATCCGCCTGCCTCTGCCTCCCGAGTGCTGGGATTAAAGGCATGCGCCACCATCGCCCGGTGACCACAGAATTTCTTACACTGTCCTTGTTTGCCTCATCCTAGCCTCTATCTGAAATCCATGCATGGACACCAGCCCCAGGTTCCCTCTGATCTTCCTTGTGCTATCTCTTCTGTAACTCCAGCATCTCCTGTGCCTCTCTCACCAGCTGCAAACGCACCCTCATCTAGATACCCTGTTCAGATCTGGGGATATAGCTCAGGAGTAGAAGGCCTGCCTAGCACACAGGAGGCCTCGGTTAATCTCCAGCGCCACAAACGCACAAAACTACACTGTACTATGCAAACTGCACTTTGTCCCATTTTCTCTCTTCCTCACAGCAAAACTAAGATCATCGGCGACTGTCTCTCTTTTCTTTCCTTCTAGTCTCTCCTAGAAGTTTCCTTTCACCTGACCTGCAAGCGCAGATGAGATCGGGGGAGGAGGATCCTGCAGGAGTGTGGAGCAGAGAGATCCTGCCTCAAAAGCTTCTCCAAGACGTGAGACACCCTTCACGCTCCTGCGCTGCCCTACAGTCAGGAGTTCACTAGAGGGGTTGGGGGTGAAGATGAGGGAGCAGAGAGTTGTGACTGGAGAAGCTGGCAGGACAGGGAAAGCAGAGCTGAAAGTCCAGAGCTGGAGAACCGCTAGGATGTCCACAGATGGAGAAATGGAAGTGACCTTTGGTTGGGGTGAAGGGAATTATTTGAACAAAGGCATGCACATATGTTTACTCTGAGTGAGCCTTTTATCTTGTTAAGGAAAATATTACCTTGCTTTCAGGACACATGGCTGCCTAGGACCTCGCTAAACGTTCCCCATTCTTTCCTGTTCAGGTCTGAGGTTCGCACAGCTCATTCCTACTTAGTCATGGCTCTTTTTCATTTGAAATGCATTGGAAACTAGAACTTTCCAAGGCCCCTCACCCCATAGTTGAAATCCAGTTCAAGGTCACTTATCTTACTTGGCAAATCTTTAAAATTTCACTTCCTAGTTTCAGAAGTCTGTGAGGATTATAAGTAACTCAGGCTGTGCCCAGGAGCCTGATTCCCTGAGGAAATGATGTGGGGCTCAATCCTAAATGGCCTTAATGCCCCCTGAAAACTGGCCATGGCCTCTGTATCCTAGCTTTGCAGGTGGAGGGTGCAGTGCTGTCTGGGTCTCTTCTCAGGGGCTTTACAGGGGCATTTAGCACTTACCCCGACCTGAGTGATCAGCACACAGTGGTCACTGCTTCTCCTTGACTCTACCACTCAGCATAGTCAAGTTACTCTCTCTCTCTCTCTCTCTCTCTCTCTCTCTCTCTCTCTCTCTCTCTCTCTCACACACACACACACACACACACACACACACACACACACATACTCTGGTTCAAACCAAGGTTCCAGCCCTGCCTGACCAATTCACTCTCTGCTCTGAAGTTCCTGACCTAATGAACAATCGGGCTGTGGGGATTGAGAGATTCCAGCTCTGCCAGCTCAGGCTCATGGAACTAGTTTCCTAGTTTCTTTCTCTTACTTCTTTCCTCTCTGTCTCTCTCTCTCCTTCATTTCTTGCTTTCTTCCTTTCTTCTTTTTGGTTTTTCAAGACAGAGTTTCTCTGTGTAGCCTTGGCTGTCTTGGAATTTACTCCGTAGACCAGGCTGGCCTCAAACTCACAGAGATCCACCTGCCTCTGCCTCCCAAGTGCTAGGATTAAAGGTGTGCACCACCACTGTCTGGCTAGTTTCTTTCTGTTAACTGAACAGTCCAGTACTTGTCCCTAACCCTGAGCCACAACTCTGTCAAATACTGCACCATCATTCAGAGGCCCTGTATCACCAATGACCAAGACCAGAGTAAACAAGTGTTGGGACCAATTGGAGTCCTGGCCTTCAGCTGTTCTTCCCTGTCTAGAGCCTTCTAATTGGAGTTACTAAAAGCTGTGTCTTGCCTAGAGGATCAGAGGATGGGATTTTCACCTGTTGGCCATTGACTGCTGGGTATTTAAGCCTCCATGGTGCTATTAAAAAAGGGTTTTTGTACCAGTAAAAAAAAAAAAAAGGTCCGTGTGTCTGTCTGTCTCTGTGTGTGTTTCCTCAACCTCCAGCCCCTTGTCTGAAGCTCGCAAACTGTATTGTAGCACATAGAGTGCAGACGGGGGCGCGGTGCATGGCAAACAAGTGGAATAAAGAACACTCTCAGGGCATTTTCAGGGGTATGTACGTGTGTGTGTGTGTGTGTGTGTGTGCGTGTGTGTGTGTACGTGTGTGTGTGTATGTGTGTGTGTGTACGTGTGTGTGTGCGTGTATGTGTACGTGTGTGTGTATGTGTACGTGTGTGTGTGTATGTGTGTGTGTACGTGTGTGTGTGTACGTGTGTGTACATGTGTGTGTACGTGTACGTGTGTGTGTACGTGTGTGTGTGTACGTGTGTGTGTGTACGTGTACGTGTGTGTGTACGTGTGTGTGTACGTGTGTGTGTGTACGTGTGTGTGTACGTGTGTGTGTATGTGTGTGTGTGTACGTGTGTGTGTGTGTACGTGTGTGTGTGTGCGTGCGTGTGTGGTGCACACCAACAGAAGTGGGGTATAGAGAAGAAGATTCGAGAGCATCTGCAATGAGACACTACTGCATGCCCATTGGTCATAATCAGATTTAAAACCATAAAAACACGAGACATGGTGTGGGACACACTTGTAATGGCAGCCCTTGGTAGGCTGAGAGAGGACATGGAGCAGCTGGCTGGGGATGAAAAGGCAGTTGGGCAACTTTTTAAAAAGTTGAACGAGCATGCACTTGTTTCATGACTCAGAGGCCTGCTCTCAGTTCATCCGAAAGAAACAGAGCATCACATTTTGCCTACACAAAGTCATTAATAATTCCTGCCCCATCCACTCAGGTGTATTTATCTCATCAGTTGCTGAGGGGGCAGGGTGTGGTGCGAACACACAGGGAAGCCACTCTAATGAAAAGAACGAGCTACTTCTTAAATCTCAGAAACAGGAGGTGAAGGCAGAGCCAGTCACAAACGGTTCCTTTTGTATTATGATAGACAAGGCAAACTTACAACCATAGGAAAAGGGTGACGTGGTTGCCAGGGGGCAGAGTTCAGGGAAATGATTAACACACGGGGCAGGAGGGAACTTTTTGAAGAGAAAGAAACAAGGTATGTATTTGGGGGTGGTTACACTCTTCAGTTAGTCAAATTTTAAAATGGTTGACTTCAAATGTGTGTAGACACTCCACAACAAAGCTCTTACAAAATAAGGCCACCAAAGGTCTAAAAAGTGCCCTGTGCGCCCCGCCTTTAGTGAAGTACCCTTTGCAGTAGCGGCCATGAAACTCCCCCATGAAGCGTTTGCAGCAAGCACTGCCTCAGACTGAGGGAAGAGCTCTTAGCGCCTGAGCCAGGGCAGAATGCTATCCTTGCTTGCCCCCTGGTGGTCAGGGTGGGCAATGCAGGCACTTCATTTTCTTTTTTTAAAAAATTAATTCTATCTATGTGTGTTTTTACATCATGTATCTTGATCCCTTTCATTTCCCCATCCCATCGCAACTGCCCTTTGGCCCCGAACACCCCCCCACAAATAAAGCAAAATTTAAGAGAAAAAAGGAATAATAACGATAATAAATTAAAACGGAAAAACTTAAAAAGATCTCGTCATGGCAGGTGACCTGAGCTTGTGGTAGCTCACAGACTCTGGGCCAACAGCTAGGCCCACCGCATGTGGATGATAGGTGTGTAGATTGATCTGTTTGTGGGGCCCCAAGCAGTGGGATCAGGACTGTCCCTGGTGCATGAGCTGACTTTTGGGAACCTATTCCCCATGCTAGGATGCCTTGCTCAGCCTTGACAGGAGGAGCTTGGTCCTGTCTCAACTTGATAGGCCCTGCTTTGTTGACTCCCATGGAGGCCTGCCCTTTCTGAACAGAGGAAGAGGGGATGGGTGGGAGTAGATGGGAGGTGGGGGGAGAAAACGGGAAGAGAGGAGGGAGGGGGAAACTGGTTGGTATGTAAAATAAATGAAAAAAATTAATAAAATTATGGAAAAAAAATCTTGTCATGGAAGTTGTAGTATGACTGCCTCCTTGTCACCTACAGTTTGGCCTTTCAGGAGGTCCTGTTTTGTCACCTGCAGTTTGGCCTTTCAGGAG
>NC_022011.1:5828805-5851000 GCF_000317375.1 Microtus ochrogaster
CTGTTTTGTCACCTGCAGTTTGGCCTTTCAGGAGGTCCTGTTTTGTCACCTGCAGTTTGGCCTTTCAGGAGGTCCTGTTCCTGTTTTGCAATCACTGGTTTCACATGTTTCCCCCCTTTCACACACGTTCTGTCCCCATCATTGGATTTTTCTTATTCTGTCACATGCTAAATTCAGAATTCCTACATGCACTAAAGCGAAGAATACACTGGTGTGTGTAATGGCTGATGTTAGGGGCTGTGTTTCAGGGGAAAAGGAACTGAGGTGGTGAATTCTGTGATTATACTAAAAGCTAAGGCATGGCCCGAGGGACTCACTCGAGCGAACCCTTTGAAGGAGCCATCTATCTACAGGTGGGACAGAAGAAGGTGTGACGTATTGTCTGTATTCTTTGTCACCTGTCGATTATTGCCTGTTTCATTACTGGGTTCAATGTCTCTACCCTGTGTCTACTCTGACCACGTAGACATTTTTTCTTGTTGTTATTCCCTAAACGATATAGTCTGGCAACTATTTACTCAAAATTGACATCGCACTAGACATTCACTGTAGGTTAACTGCATTCATTTAAATAAAAATATTCGTGTGCATTAACGTTTTGCCTGCATGTTTGTATGTGCACCACATGCATGCAATGCCTGCCGAGGACAGAACCCAGTAACTGGACTTATAGGTAGTAGTGATGATCCACCATATAGGTGTTGGGAACTAATCCCGGGCCCGCTGGAAGAGGATCCTAACTGTTCTTAACTGCTGTGCCATCTCTCTAGTCACCTATGTTCACCTAAAGAATATGCATTGCTAGGTTTATGCAAAGCCTAGCAATTTTATGTAAGGGCTGTGAGCATCTGCGTATGTAAGCTTGTCCTCTGGAGTCTTGGAGCCAATACCGATGGATACCAGGGGATGGGATAGCATGGTTTGTCTGAATGTTGGCACAAGCCATTTTTTCTTTTTTTTTGTACTTTGTGGTTTTGGGAACAGGGTGTGATGAAGCCAGTGCGGTTTCAGATTTTTCTTTGTAGAAGAGGCTAGTTTGCCCCGAAACTCCCAATTCTCTTGTCCTCCACGTGAGGACTGGGATTGCAGGTATATATCATCAGGCCTTGTCAAAATCTTATTTTAAAAGGGAGCCTTAAGGCTCAGGGAACTCTTCCTGCCTCCAGATCTTAGTCTATACAACAGCGGTTCTCAACCTGTGGGTCAGCATCCCACAGTGGGTTCCCTTCAGATATCCTGCATATCAGATATTTACATTACGATTCCTAACAGTAGCAAAACTACAGTTATGAAGTGGCAACGAAATACTTTTATGATTGGGAGGCCGCCACATCACAAGGAAGTGTATGAAAGGGTGTCAGCATTAAGAAGATTGAGAACCACTACTCAGTAAGGAACTCAGTAATGGTGGGTGTGCTAACTGGTTTTATGTCAACACATGCTAGAGTTATCTGAGAGGAGGAAGCTTCAATAGAGAAAAAGCCTCCATAAGATCAGGCTGTAGGCAAGCCTGTAGGGCATGTTTAAATTAGTGATAGATGTGGGAGGGTCCAGCCCATAGAGACTGGTACCATCCCTGGGCCTCTGCAGTAGGATGTAGAATCCTTTGGGAATATGCCCAAGAGTGATATAGCTGGATCGTACTTACAGAAGATCTGTTTCCAGCTATTTTAAAAGATAGGGTCTCACTGTGTACCCTTGGCTGGTCTGGAACTTGTTGTGACTTAACTTCACAGATACCTGCCTGCCTCTGCCTGACCAGTGAGTGCTAAGGTTAAAGGTGTTTGCTCCTAGTTTAAAAATATTAAAAAAAAATTTATTTAAAAGATTTTTCACTTTACATATCAACCACAGTTCCTACTCCCTACCCTCCTCCCACTCCCCTCCCTCCTTACCCCTCACCCAACCCCCTTACCCACTCCTCAGAAAGGCTAAGACCTCCCATGGAGAGTCAAGAAAGTTTGGTATATCAAGGTGAGGCAGGACCAAGCCTCTCCCCACCTTTAAAAATATTTTTAATATTCAAATTTTAACTTAATTTTATGTGTGTGGTTGTTTTGTCTGCATGTATGTCTGTGTACCACTTTCATGATGGATACCCAGGCTAGAAGAGTTATCATGTAGGTGCTGGGAATTGAACCTGGGACCTTTGGAAGAACAGCCAGAGCTCTTAACCCACAAGCCATCTTTCCATCCCTTATTTCTAGTTTTTAAAAATTAATTAATTTTAATTTACATATCTGTGTACCAGTGCATGCAGCGCCCCTGGAAGTCAGAAGAGGGCATTGTCTCCCTTGGGCCTGGAACACAAACAGTGTGCGCTGTCCTGCTGGGTCCAAACTTCAGTCTTCTGGAAGAGCAGCCCGTGCTTTCAACTGCTGAGTCATTGCTCCAGCGTCCATTTTTAACGTTCTGAGGAATCTCTACACTGGGTTTTCATAGTGGACGCGCCAGTTTTCCAGTGTGCACTCCCACAAATCCTGTGTTTGTTTTCTCCTCTCTTTCTCCTCTTCCTCTGTTTTAAACTGAGCTTCACCATTCTGACTGTGGTAAGATGAAATCTCAAGCTACTTTTAATTTACATATCCCTGATGGCTATGGATGTTGAACATTAAAAAAATATATATTTCTTGGCTATTTGTATTTCTTTTGTTTCTCTCTTTTTAATTCCACACTCCAGTTTGTTTATTTATTTATATTTTATTGGTGTTTTGCCTGTATGTATGTCTGTTTGGGGGTGTTGGATCCTGCAGTTACAGACAGTTGTGAACTTCCATGTGGGTGATGGGAATTGAACCCAGGTTTTGTGGAAGCATGTTCCAGTTTTTAATTAAGTTGTTTGTTTCTTTGGTTTTTTTTTTTATTTTTGGTGTTTAGCCAGCCTTCCTTCCTTCCTTCTTTCCTTCCTTCCTTCCTTCCTTCTTTCCTTTTCTTTGTTTTTGAGTTTGTTCTATGTTCCAAAAAACAGCCCTCTTTCAGATGTATAGCCAATAAAGATTTTTTTCCCATTCTGTAGGCTACCACTCCACTCAAATGATGGTTGTCCTTTGCTGTACAGAAGGCTTAGTTTCATGAGGTCCCATTTGACAATTGTTGGTCTTAAATATGTTCTACCAGAGTTCTGTTTAGATAATCCTTCCCCGAGTCTATAAGTCCAAGTGTGTTACTATACTGGATATCAGGTCTCACGCAGCATTTATTGAAGATATTGTCTTTTCTCCAATGTGTATTGTCAAAATTCAGGGGGCTGGATGAGTGCAGGCTTAGGTCTGGGTCCTCAATTATAGTCTATTGATCAGTGTGTCTATTTATACTCTAGTACTGTGTTGTTTTTATTACTGTAACTCTGTAGTATAACTTGAAATCCAGCAGTGTTTTTATTGTTTATATTATTTGGGTTATTCTGGGTCTTTTTTATGTTTCCATTTGGAGACTATCTTTTGTAGCACATATGTATTTAGAAGTTTATCCATTAGTTTAGTGAAGTTCTAAATTTAAAAACGCAGAACGAGCCGGGCGGTGGTGGCGCACGCCTTTAATCCCAGCACTCGGGAGGCAGAGGTAGGCGGATCTCTGTGAGTTCGAGACCAGCCTGGTCTACAAGATCTAGTTCCAGGACAGGCTCCAAAACCACAGAGAAACCCTGTCTCGAAAAAACAAAAAAACAAAAAAAAAAACAAAAAAAACAAAAACAAAAACAAAAAAAACAAAAACAAAAACGCAGAACGAAGGCCTCACAGGAACAATTTATTATTATGTGTACTATGGGGTGTGTGTGCGTGCTTGCACATGTATGTATACATGCATGAAGGTGCATAGATGTAGGTGTGGAGATCAGAGGATAATTGTCTTGAGTTCTGGCTTTCTCTGCTTTCCGACCTGCTGCCAAGGGAGCCCTTGCTGTCATATGCTTCTGCTGCCTGCTGCCTGGGTGGAGTGTCTTAGGCCCAGAGTGTGACAAAAACGCGATCTTCTCTCAAAGTAAGGTGATACCAGAGTAATAAAGTGCTCTCTCTCTCTCTCTCTCTCTCTCTCTCTCTCTCTCTCTCTCCAGAAGCAGACACTAAATACTTAGGGAAACATCTGCAACCATACCCATCCAATATAATATTCCAGGCCCCTTAGGTTAAGTATTGGTGTGGACACAAAGATAACTGGCGTCTTCATGCTCAGTTGGTGTGAGATGATCATTTTGAAGGTGATTAAACATTATTTTTTTCCTTATTTGTCTTTTTTTTTTTTTTAAGTCTTTCTGATTCTGGGGATTGGGCCTAAGGTCTTTCACGTGTGAGACACGTGCTCCCCCGTGAGCTCCAGTCTCAATACCCTCCCCCCCCTTTTGACTTTTTATTTTGAAACAGCCTCTTACTAAGTTTATCAGATGACTTGGAATTTGCTCTGTAGCTCAGGCATGTCTTGACATGTGATCTTTGGCCTTGGACCTCCGAGTAGGATTACAGGCCCGTGTCACCTAATCTGGCTTTATTTTCTTTTTGGTGGTGCTGGGCATTGAATCCCAGGGCTTTGCACATCCTAGATAAGGGCTCTACCATTGAGCTGGCCTCCAGCCCTACAGTTTCTTAATGGTTCAACATACTTTCCACATGACTCAGTGACTCTGCTCTAGGTCTGAATTCTAAAGTTTGAAAGCAAGTGATCATATGAAGTCATGCGTGTAAATATCCATAAATCTTTATTAAAAGGAGCCAAACCTGTTAACGCATGTGCAGGCAAAGCATTCATACATATAAAATAAATGTATATTTATTTACTTATTTATGTGTATGTATGTATGTATGTGTCTTAAAAAATAGCCAGACCTGGGGGCTAGTGTAAAGCTTGCTGTACAAGGCTGAGTACCTTGCCTCAGATTCCTTGCACACATACAAAAGCCAGACATAGGCCAGGCATGGCGGTGTGCACTTGTAACCTCAGTGCTGAGAGGTGGGGACAGACAGATCCTGGGTGCTAACTTGATAGCCAGTCTAGGTAAAACTGTGAGACCCAGGCTCAGTCAGAGATCCTGTCTCAAAAAATTAATGGGAAAATAATTGAGGAAGATATCCTAATATCAATTTTTGGTTTTAACTCATGCTTGCAAAAGCTAGTATTCTTGCTTATGCATACATAGGGGGATTAGTTTTACATGGAGGACTTTAGTCAAACAAGAGAGACGTGGGAGGTAGGGACGACAGTGGGTTGACACAATTACTCACATGGATGCCCTGGCAAGTGGGAGAAAGTCAGGTGACCCTGAGGTTGCAGGGGGACTGTGACGGGCAGGAAGATACCTCCCTGCATGATCAGGCCCCCACAGAGCTAGGGGGTAGGAACCTCTGCTCCTTGACATGTCTGGATCCATCTCCTGTTTCCCACCACAATCCCACAACCAGGGAAGATCTCATAGATAACCCTTTTAGTAGATGTGCAGCGGTCAAGTAAGTGTGGCCTCGCGGTGTTTGTAGACCAAATGGCGCTGGAGTAATGGCAGAAGACAGGACCCAAGGAACCTACCCGGGCCCTCTCTACCTATTGCAGGGTGGTTCGGGGATCAGCATCCTGTGCACATACCTAGTCCTGCATCTAATTTGGTCTGACTGGAATTATTTGCGCCAGCAGAGAGGCTTGTCTTAAGAATATTCTTAACACTTTTCTTTTTTTAGGCTGTAGAGTGCATTTTGCTTAACCTCTCTTTTTTTTTTAAAAAAAAATGTTTATTGTCAGGCGGTGGTGGCGCACGCCTTTAATCCCAGCACTCGGGAGGCAGAGGCAGGCGGATCTCTGTGAGTTCGAGACCAGCCTGGTCTACAAGAGCTAGTTCCAGGACAGGCTCCAAAACCACAGAGAAACCCTGTCTCGAAAAAACCAAAAAAAAAAAAAAAAATTATTTATTTATTTTACATCCTGACCGCAGTTTCCCCTCCCTCCTTTCCTCCAAGCCCCTCCCCCACCTCCTCTCTGCCTTCTCCATCCACTCATTCTCCATTTCTTTTTTTAATATACACTTTGACCTTCCTTCCTCCCTCCCTCCCTTCCTTCTTATCTTTTTATATTTTAAAACAGTCTTTTCTCATTTTACATACCAATCCCAGTTCCCACTCCCTCCCTTCCTCCTGCTCCCCCACCTGCCCTCCCCACCCCACTCCCATCCACTCCTCAGAGAAGGTAAAGCCTCCCATGGGAGTCAACGAAGTCTGGCACACCATTTTGAGGCAGGTCCAAGGCCTTCCCCCCTATATCTTGGCTGAGCAAGGTATCCCTCCAAAGAGAATGGGCTTCAAAATGTCAGTTAAAGCATTAGAAATAAGTCCTGGTCCCAATGCCAGTGGTCCCACAGACTGCCCAGTCACACAACTGTCATCCACATTCAGAGGGCCTAGTTTGGTCCTATGCTGGTTCCCTCGCTGTCAGTCCAGAGTCAGTGAGCTCCCACTAGCTCACGTCAGGTGTTTCTGTGGGTGTCCCCATCATGGTCTTGACCCCTTTGCTCATAGTCTCACTTCTTCCCCCCACTTCTATTCAGAAAATGTCATCAGGCTGACCTGGGGCTGAGATCTTCATGCCTAGCTTCCTTGGTGCAGGATTGTATCACACTGAAAACGGAGGATAGGTTGCTTTAAATGCCAGTGATGGGTGGATGCTGTCTTCAGGGTCAATATCTAAGGCCTGGGGCCTTTACATTTTCCATAATTAATGGCCACAGTGGCTGGGACCTGGGAGCTCTAAGTTCTACATCCTTTGGGCTTGTTTCCTGCCTCCACTTCTATGTGCGAACCCAGTCTCTGCTGCTTTGTCCTAAGTGGGGAGGTGTCTTAGGGTTACTATTGCTGTGATGAAACACAATGACCAAAGTACCTTGGGGAGGAATGGGTTTATTTAGCTTATACATCCATATCACTGTTCATCATCAAAGGAAGTCAGGACGGGAACTCAAACAAGGCAGGAACCTGGAGGCAGGAGCTGATGCAGAGGCCATGGAGGGGTGCTGCTTACTGGCTTGCTCCTCATGGCTTGCTCAGCCTGCTTTCTTATAGAACCCAGGACCACCCACCCAGGGATGACACCACCCACAATGGGCTGGGCCCTCCCCCAGCAATCACTAATTAAGAAAATGCCCCATAGCAGAAACTCATGGAGGTTTCTTCCTTTCATTTAACTGCCAGCCTGTGTAAAGTTGACAGGAAACTAGCCAGCACAGAGGAGTGTGTTGAGGTGAGCCCCACCACAAGGGCAAAATCCTCAGGAGTAGAAGTGGTGCCGTGACTTATAATTGGGTAATGCAAATCCTGTCAAGGTTCATGTGCTAGAAGCTTTATCTGCGTTGTGGAAATGCTGAGAAGTGATGGAATCTCTATGAGGTGGGGCCTGGTGGGGGGTAATAGGCCCTGGATTCACTGCTCTTGACAGGGGTTAGTGCAGTTCCAATAAACCTCAGAGTTCAACTGTCAAATAGCACGGGAAGCCCCTATGTTTGCCTTGTAAATGGAGACCACTTGCTTCCCGGCCGCCCAGGCCTGAAAAAATCACACAGAAACTGTATTAATTAAAACACTGTTTGGCCAATGACTCTAGCATAGTTCTAGCGAGCTCTTACATCTTCAATTAACCCATTTCTATCCATCTGTGTGTTGTCATGAGGCTGTGGCCTACCGGGTAAGGTTCTGGTGTGTCCTTCTATGGCAGCTACACGGTGTCTTCCCGACTCTGCCTGCTCTCTTTCTCTATCTTTTCCAGCCTGGCTATATTCTGCCCTGATGTAGACCAAGGCAGCTTTGTTCATTAGCCAATAAAAGCAACACATATACAGGAGGACATTCCACACCATTGCCTCTTACTTGGCTGATTTCCTTTTGGCTCTCTGCTGTGTTGTGAGCCAATCCAGTGTCCCATTAGGAGAAGGTATCCAATTTTAGAGTTTTCTGTCTTAGAACTGAGTTTAGAGAAAAAAACTTTCTTTTTTAAAAAAAAGGTTTTAAATTTATTCATGTGTGTGTGTGTATGTGTGTATATGTGTGTGTATGTGTGTGTGTATGTGTGTGTGTATGTGTGTGTATGTGTGTATGTGTGTGTATGTGTGTATGTGTGTGTATGAGTGTATGTGTGTGTATGAGTGTATGTGTGTATGTGTGTGTATGTGTGTATGTGTGTGTATGTGTGTATGTGTGTGTGTGTATGTGTGTATGTGTATGTGTGTGTATGTGTGTGTGTATGTGTGTGTGTGTGTATGTGTGTGTGTGTATGAACCACAGAACATATGTGAAAGTCAGAGAACAATGTGGGTTCTGGGTTCAAATTCATGTTGTCAGGCTTGATGGCATGTGCCTTTAATGGCTGAGCTGTCTTGCTAGCTCAGAACTCTTCTTTTTATAAGTTGCTGGTTTAGATCTTTTGTTATAGTAATAGAAAATGGGCTTATATGGGGCTTGTATGAATGGGGTCTATGGGAACTTATTTGTATGAATGGAGTCTGTGGGAACTTGTTCATACAAATGGGGCCTATGGGAACTTGTTTGCTGGCTTATAGTGGGAAGGGCAAAGTGCTACCCACTAGCCAGGACAGGGTCTTGCTGAGATGTGAGAAAGGAATTTGGTCACCCAGGTTACTGAACTCCTCCCCGGTGCACGTCACTAGTGGTGGAGGGCCTGAGAAGTGAGAGGAGAGGAAAGGAGTGGGTGAAGCTGAGGTGAGGGAGGCAGGGAGGAACCCTTGCCTACTGTAGCACAAAGAAAGATGTTGTCTGTTGGGACTCACCCATCCATAGCCCCCTGTATGTTTACTGTGTTTAACAGAAAGTGACCCTTTTCAGACTTAGCAAGGAACATATATCATGTATAGGAGCCCCCATGATTGTTGGGTGTATGAGTTTAATGACTATGTGAAAGTATGGATCCCCTCTTGCTGTGGGACAATGGTCTTGTGTCCTGTAAAGATTTGTCACTTGTATTGGTTTAATAAAATGTTGGTTGGCTAGTAGCCAGGCAGGAAGTATAGGCAGGGTGACCAGAACAGGAGAATTCTGGGAAAAGACTCAGTCTGCAATTGTCACCCAGACCAAGAGGAAGCAAGATAAGAATGCCTCTTTGATAAAAAGGTACCAAGCCTTTTTATCATGGCTAACACAGACAAGAATTATGGACTAATTTAAGATGTAAGAATTATTTAATAAGAAGCCTGAGCTAATAGGCCAATCAGTTTATAATTAATGTAGGCCTCTGTGTATTTCTTTGAGACTATATGATTGTGGGATCTGGCGGGATAAAAACCTCTGTCAACACCCTCTGTCTCTTCTTAAGGTATTTGGAAACCTCAGAATAATCCCACTCACACTTAGGACAAACTGCGACTTGCCACAGGGTTCTATAACTCCATATGTCTGCCCCCAGCTTCTTTTAGCTCCTGCATCTTTTGAGGCAGAGTCTGGGTCCAGAACTGCAGCCTTCTGGCCTTCAGGGCTCTGCCCACAGCAGGCTGGATGTCCAGCTGCAGGTACTGCTCATCATGGTCAAACATGGGCCAGTGGGGTAGACCCTCACTGTTGGGGTTCCTGTGGACACATCCTCCCAGCAGGGAGATCAAAGGTTACTTTGGGTTCTGTTGAACTTGGACCACATTCCCTGATTTGGGTCAGGACAATGGTCTAAGCAGTTAGGGAATTATGGTAATTTAGTGGTAAGTATACTGATGTAGGAAAACAAGGAGACCTTACTACTGTGTGTTCCATGAGGGACAAAGATACCTGACATGATTTCCCCTCCTCTCTGAGGTATACTCTAAAGAATAGTACTATAGGGGCTGGAGAGATGGCTCAGAGGTTAAGAGCATTGCCTCGTCTTCCAAAGGTCCTGAAATTCAATTCCCAGCAACCACATGGTGGCTCACAACCATCTGTAATGGGGTCTGGTGCCCTCTTCTGGCCTGCAGACATACACACAGACAGAATATTGTATACATAATAAAGAAAGTATTTTTTTAGAAAAAGAATAGTACTATAACACTACGGCTTTACATCTGTGTCACTGGGCGATGATCAGAGACCAGTACCTACAGTTGTCTAAGTGGATCCTGAGGTGGGGATGAGGCTATCGTGTGACGAAAGACCCATGATTGCTAATGAAATCACTAACCACAAGGGCAGCCCTAGATGTCAGTCAACTCCTTAGAGGTTAAGAGAGGCGTGTTCTCACCCGTATCGTGCAAAGTTGGCCCAGTACTTCATCATCATCCTGCTCAGCTGCTCCTCCTCCTCAGTGAGGTCAACTGCAGAAGGGGGAGGGAGATTAAGGCTGCAGACTCTTGCTTCTCATGCAGCTTCCACTCAAGTTCTACACTCACCGTTCCAGCGGTAGCCTGGTCCCTTCTCTTCCCTTCCTGCCACCCATAATCCACTGCTGCACCTGCACATTCTGTCTTACTCCTTCCGGCCTCCAATGCCTACTCCTTTGAGCTCATTCATGCTCCAGAATGCCCTCCTTCCTTCCAACCAAAGGAGGTTGGGAATAATCATTCCTTTAGAATACCCTTCTCATGCTAGGAGTCATAGTGCTTGCCTCTAATGTCAGCACTCAGAAGACCGAGACAGGAGAACTGTCAAGAACTATGGGCTACACAGGAAGACTTTGCCTCAAAAAGTCAAAGCAAGCAAATAAGCAAGTACTATAAAACAGCCCATTCTACCATCATGACTGTTTCTATGGCTCATGCAGGGAGGGACAGCTGGAGGAAACAGAGGCAGGAGTGGGAAGGGATTGGGTTTCTAACCTCACATCAGCCTTTTGAGATACATCATGGTATACAAGTCAGGCTGTCTTTCCTCTGAACCTCAACCCCCCCCCCTCTCTGAATATGCCTGAGGGGCCTGCCGCCTGGGGGATAAAGACACTTACCTTGGGTGCCTCCCCAAAATGATCTGAAGATAAAGAGAATCTCGTCACCATGGTCGGCCTTCACATGGGGTGGTTTAGAGTCCTTGAAAAAATTGGGTCGATGCTGGAACTCATAGAAGTATACAGGGGCATGGGAACCTGCAGGCAAGGACAGGCTGAGAATGGACCCTTGCCTGGGGAGGTCCTTCCTCAACTGTGATGACAAGATAGCTAACTGGATGTAGAGCCAAAGCTGGACAGAGTTTGAATAGTGAAATGTGAAATCCCATGCTGGAGCAGGGCCTTAGGGTTAAATCACAGTCTCGGAAATCTTTGCTATACAGTCTTATGATATTGTGATCACTTAGTTTCCTCACCAGTGAAATTTGGAAGTTTCCTATGTCTTAGACAAGTCCCAAGATTAGATGAGGGGCATTAAGTGCATGCCCTCAGACAGGGTGGGGGTCTGGACACCCCAGAGTTCAACTGTGCACCAGGGCTTTGAGCTGCCCGTAGGCATCGGACCTCAGCTCCAGATGTACTCACGCTGAAAATGCGCTACTTGCAGCGCAGGCACCACAAAGATGAAGTCTTCCATCATCTCCGAGAACTGCACTTGGAGAAGCTGAGTGTCCTCATTGTCTCCCATGTACTCCTCCATAAGCAGGTCACTAAATTCAGGAGGCCACATCTGGCCCAGAGGGATCAGGGAGAGTTATATTAGACAGTCCCTGAGGCAGTCAGGTTACAGCCTCAGGATGAAGAGTCTGGCCCAGCAACAGATAAATTAAATCAAGAAGGGTCCAGGCTCTGGGGGAACTCAACCCACAAGTACCATCATGGTCCAGTCCTGATCCCTGCAAGTTGTTGAACGAACAGGATATGGTGGAGATGCGCTCTACTTATAGTGCCCAAGAAATCTCACCATCTGAGCTGCCCTTCTCCTCAGGATAGCTTGCACGGTCTGTCTGTCCAGTTCCTTCTGGGAGTCAGTGGCGCTAATACTCTAAATGGTAAGAGGAGAGTCTGTGCTGTGGTCAAGAGCCCATGGAACTATAGAACAGGCTTCCCAGAGACCAAGGGCCTTGCGCCTGGGCCTTACCGAGGCGATGATCCAGCCATACTCATCATTATTGACACCAATAATGCTGGGGACAGATTGGAAGTCAGCAGAGGCAAGCAACTCCTTGGGATGCCTGGGCAGGAAGACACCATCAACTATGCCAGGAATGATCTTGAAGGCCTGAAGGAACATTGGCTGTTAAGGAGGAAGGCCAGGTCCTTGACAATTCTGACCTTGGGCTACGCCTCCCATTCCTCTCTGTCTTGTCTTAGGATTGTCACACCTAGTCTATGAGATCCCGCAGCTGATTTACCATATCCTGGTGTTCAGCTCTCTTCCTGGGTGCTAGGTTATGAGGGATGGAATGAAGGCGGGTGTCCAGGGGAGTTGAAGGCAGCCTAGGGCAGGCTACCCTACTTCCTGTTGCCCCTCTATCCTACCATTTAGTCCAACCTTGTTAATAGCCATAATCTCGTCTTCAGTCTTGTCTCGTAGACAGTTCACCAGGGCCTCTGAGTCCACCTGTTCACATCCAGACAGGTTGACAACCACCTATAAAGACATCAGGCCAGGGATGGCTCAGCCTTCCAGGAAGGAAAGGTTTTTTACCAAGGTGCCACTTGGGTTCAGGTGTTCCTCATATCTCATGAAGTACCTGTGTACGTAGGTATGCACATTATGGCAGGTATGAAAATTGTTTCTGTTTCCTGAATGTTTAGAGGTGAGAGCCAGAGGGGCTGTCACATATGATGACATACATGCTTTGTTTATACTATCACCACGCCTGAGCATGGTCCTATGGAATACAAAGTCAGTAGGAAGCAGAGAGGAGCACATTCTGGCCTTCAGCTCTTTAGAAATTCTTGTACAGGGAGCAGCTGCCTGGGTACCTCCGTGGTCCTTGTCCACGTTGGTCAGACAGAGAACCAGAGATTTGGAGGGTGAAATCTGAGGCAAGAGCTCAGGGTTGGGGTGATTGGGGGCACTCACCCTATAGACTGCTTCAGAGGATTCTGAGATGAGGCTTGATATGAGGGCCACCCCACTCTCCATGATGGCTCTGTGGAAGAGTCCTCGGGACATGGGGGACACAACAAGTGAAGACACACTTGTGCCACCTGCTGACTCTCCAAAGATGGTGACAAGGTCAGGGTTGCCTCCGAAGTAGGCGATGTTCTGCTGGACCCAGCTCAGGGCGGCCACTTGGTCCAGGTAGCCCCAGTTGCCTCTGGCGTGCTGGTCTCCAGTGCTGAGAAGTGGCAGGGACAGGAATCACAGGGATGCCCTTATTTTTCTCAGGTCCCATTGCCTAATCCAGTCCCAGACTCACCTGAAGAAGCCCAGAACACCCAGGCGGTACTGGATAGTGACCACCACCACATCCTCAGTGGCTGCCAGCATGGACCCATCATACAAGGAAGCCATGCCTATAACCAGAGCACCACCATGGATCCACACCATCACCTGGAGAAGTCAAGATAGATGCCATGTGTCTCCCAAATAACCCAGCTGGCTTCCCTTCAGGGTTAGTACAACTTCTTCTGTGAGCAGTTGCCCACATAGACAAATGCCCAATTGGATATCCTGGCATTTCTATGGGTGAGAGGTTCAAACACAGCCATGGACACAAGCCTTACTCTCTGTTTGGAGTTCACCCCAGCACCAAAGCCTGACTGGATTATTTTCAGAAACTTTTGTGGGGGAATAATAGGCATATTTCCTTCATTATGTCCCACGAAAATTAGTCAAAGTATTCTTTTTTAAGAATACACACACACACACACACGTTTAATTGGTGTTTTGCCTGCATGTATATCTGTGGGAAGGTGTCAAAAGCCCTGAAAGTAGAGTTACAGACAGGTGTGAGGTGCCATGTTGGTGCTGGGAATTGAACCCAGGTCCTCTGGAAGAGCAGCCAGTGCTCTTAACCACTGAGCCATCTCTCCAGCCCCCAAAAGTGTTCTTAAGTCTCATCAGTTCAACGAAAATCAATGACTAGGTCTTTGGTGACTTCAGAGTGCGGCCACTGAGCACCCACTAGATCTAGACATGGTTGGCAGCTGGTTAGATTATATGAAGAGATTTCTCATCAGAGCGCACCGCAGCATGGCCCGAACTGATCTAATCTTTGTCTAGAAGAAATGCCCTCTTACCCCAGAATGAGTAGGACTCGACACTCACAGGCAACTTGGAACCCTCGTGGGCATGGTCTGGTGCATAGATGTTAAGGTAGAGGCAGTCCTCAGACATGGGGATGGGAGGCAGGGTCAGCTTCAACAGCTTAAGAGCCTGCATATTTAGTGCACTGATGTCCTGCAGACACCTGGTGACCAACCGTGACAGATAGTCAGCCTAGGAACATGGGGTGCTCAGAAACAGACTCTCAGGGAATGTGCTTCCAAATATCCTACGCACTTCCTTCCTGATGTCTTGCTTACACACGATCAGTCTCTAAGTTCCTGCCCATCAAGGTCAGACTATGGCTCTGGAGAAGCTGAGATGGAGCCCAGATGTCTAGTATAATGTCTCAAGGTTGTTGGGGGGCTTGGATACTCCTCCTCCTGAAGGTGGGAAATCAAGACCTTGGATTGAAGGTATTGACATTCACCATTTTTTCACTCCAGTCAACCAGTTCCGGAACAGGACAGCTGTGTTACACTGGAATTCCTGAGTGAGTGGAGGCTAGTTTCCCATAGGGTAGTGGGGACCTCCATCATCCCAAATCCAGACTCCTGGGATCCTCATCTCTTCCATAATCTCCTGTTAGAAGCACATTGTGACATCTTGAATGTCAACTTGATGAGATTTAGAGTCACTATGGAAACAAACCTGTAGGCTTGTTTGGGAGGCTCTTTCTAGGTTATTTGAGATAGGAAGACAAGGCCTCCAAGTGGACAGTACTACTTGTTTGCTGGTGCCTTGAACTGAATAGAAAAGAGATAGTAAGTTGAGCATCTCTCTCTCTCTCTCTCTCTCTCTCTCTCTCTCTCTCTCCCTCCCTCCCTCCCTCCCTCCCTCCCTCTGGGTGTAATGTGACAAGTCACCCTACATTCCTGCTTCCATGTCTTTCTTACCAAATGGACATTACCCTTGAATTATATATCAAAATAAACTCTTCCTCGTTAAGTTGCCTTGGACATATATTTTGTCCCAGCAATAAGAAAGGCACCTAACATACATATAGACTTATTTCTTACCTATTGACATCTCGCCCTGTAGGGACAGTGGCAGTGGAAGGTGGAGTTTGCACGGAGCTACCATCGTCCTCTCTAAGGACCTAGTCTCTGATGTTGTTAGTTGGGGATCTTACAGGTCTTGGGAGTCAACCCAAACCTCTCCCAGAGACCCTTTCCTGGATGTTTGAGAACACTAGAACTAGCCTGATTGGTGCCATCCAGATGCCAAGCCTTGAACTAAGAGGCTGGCAGAGTTGTTTTGCTCACTTAATATTAGAAAGTTCTGAAAATGCTCTGGGAAATTCCCCAGCGCAGTGGAAAACACTGTGAGCTTGAGATGAGGAACTACTGCCATCTGGCCCAGAGTCACAGCATTCACCAACCCCGGGCCTCAGGAGAACTTACATGGCCGGATGTGAGGTCCCATCTCTCACACCACTCCATGGTTCAGGTGGCTCAGGGGGAGCAAAGCGCAGTAGTCCCACAGGTGGCTTGGCAAAGGGAATTCCCAGGAAGCTGTGGACACCCACATCAAGGCCCTTCATGTGGATGAGGCTGCCTTGTATCTGGCCTGTGTGTGTGGTCCTGATGGGACTGGCTGAGTCCCGGCCTGTGGATGGAGGGGTGACATCAAGGTTGGGCCTACACAATCAGCTGCCACCACATTAAGGGTTTTTTTTCACCCACTTCTTTGTCACCCTCAGCTCAGCCTCTTCCAAGGACCAAGGACAGCAAACGCTACTTTAATGCACTTCTTGTTTGCCACATGACCTCACATCACCACTGTCACAACGTATGATTACTGCTGGAGTTTGAAACGAGTTAGGTCCTGTAGTGTGAGTGAGAGTGAGCTGTCAGACAAGAGTGACTATGGCCATTCCTAGGGCACATTTCTTCTTCTTGAACCGTGTGGTCTCTCTCCATGTGCACCTATTGTGAAATGCCATTGGCAGGTTGTGACAAAGCTGGAAGGCCCTGAACAGTCTTGCTAGAGGGAGCCACCTGATCATGAATTTTCAAACTCTAAATTGGGAGCTGAACAAACTCACTTCCTTTGACCACTATGTGGCTTCAGATATTTTGGTGCAGCTATCCAATCCACTAAGATGTGTAAGTGAAAAGGCACACTCTCCTTCTCTGTCACATGCTGCTCACACAGGGTTTCATGTGGAATACTATCCATGCAATCTTGCTTCAGTTACCAGCTATAGGGGCCTCGTAGTGTGTTTGTTACCGCCATGAACAAAAATATGCTATAATGTCCATGATTTTAGATTTGTTGCATTAACTGATTATCTTTGAAGTGAAGCCATTGAGTGGCCTTAGGGAGCTCTAATACGTCGTAATGTGAGGCAATTGATCCCCTTGCTAGGAAGAGTTAAATTGTGGTGCCAGAAATGGAGTGTGAATTTGTAAATATTTTGGTTAAAGGGCCAAAGCCTCCATCTATTCTTAGACAACTCCTGAGCCCCGTGTGTAAGGCCCAGGGACCCTGCTGTTTCCTGTAGAAGGATCAGGAGCGGATGAGACAGAAGAGGGTGGGATCCACATCTGTGCTCTCCTAGGACTTGTTAAAGATGCTTCCTGATATGGGCTCAAGCCAAGCACTGTTTAAAATGGGAGCCATTAGAGAGGCTAGGCAGACCCCTTGCCTGGAAGGTCCTGGTGACTGTTGAGAGCAATGCCAAATCAGGTGAGGAAGAAAGGCCAATGGAGGTAAGGCATGAAGAATAGGCATGTGGAAATTGGAAAACCACAAAAGGATGGCAGGAATTGGGGCCTTCAGGTGGGGCCCCGGAGGGGAGAGGATGAAGACTGAGGGACATGTTCAGGAATTCTGCCCACTTAACTCCAAATAACGTGGAAATTGTTTGGCAGGCACAGAGTGCTGTCACCTTTCCCCTGGAAGCCAAGTCCCACCACTGCCTCAGGTCTGGCCAAATCTATGATATCAAAAGCACCCTGGGGCCCCTCAGACTGAGCTCCTTTATCCTCAAGAATAGGCAGCTTTTCTTGAATACCTCTGAGAAAGCCATGCTACCCCTCTGGCCAAGGAAATGACACATTAAAGTCAAACGGCCATGGAGGGTACCATCTTACTGCTTAGTACTTGCATATAGCTGCAGCTCCATCCACGGGCCCAGGAGAGAAAGTCCTGACTCCCCATTTAGAGGCTGCTTGCTCTCTGGCCTTGGTCATCTGCAATTCCCTCAAACCCCTTCATTCTTAGCTCCTTCCTTGAAGGAGGGCATCCTTAGTTAGCCTTTCTGCTCTATGACTTAGGGGGCCCACTCTGACGGGGGGGGGGGATCACACAAGCGCAGGGTTCCTGAGCAATGAACTCCACCATTTCAGCCCTTCCTTGCCCATTTCCTCCCTTAGTCTCCACTCTGCCTCTGCACAGTTTGGCAGCTCTGACACGGTTCCCGGTCACTCCCACGAAAGTCTCACCCTGAACAAGGAGGAGAAGCAGGAGCCCACAGGCCACGGTGGTCAGCCAAGCAGGAATTTGTTCCAGTCCCATGGTTGGTGCCCAGGAGTGTGTCTGAATCCTGTAGGCAGGTCAGGCTTTACCAGAGGGCACCCGAGGACCAGAGCTGGAGTTTGGACCCAGCAGAGGTGGGCGGGGCCTTGGGTGGGGCCTGGGAGTTGGGTGCTGCAGGAGGGTAACACTGAGTGGTTGGGCTTGTGAAAGCCATAATCAGCAGACAGAAAATGTGATCACTTTCAAACGTTCTGCGGTCCTTGTGGCCTCCTCTGAAGGTGATATGTGGCATCTGTGGCCCCTTCCATACAGTGACCTGAACCTGAAATCCGCAGTCACAGGTCCAAATGCTACATTGAGGATGAAAGGGCGGAGCTGGAAGCTGTAACTGGAGACGACAGAAGGGCTTCTCTGAAGTGACACACCTTCAATGGCCCTCATTAGAGAGTGATCACACCTATTATGGGATGAAGGGACCTGGGAGAGCAAATACACGAAACTGCAGCTCTTCTCTTAATCCTGAAAACTCCTCTGTAGTTTCTGGACTCGTCCCTGCCCAGGTCCTCATAGTCATGGTCTGAAAATCCCTATGGATTCTTCCTTAGTCTCAGGGACATTTATGTATGTGTGTCTACACACATGTGCACACACATTTATATAAATATGTTATTAAATGAAGAAGAAACTCGAGCATTTTTGAGTATATTCAGTGGGGGACGGCAAACTTAGATTCACAGAACCTGGAGGAATAGAGAGAGACACAGAAGCACGCACACAGTCAGAGTATGGAAAGACTGAGATGGGGATGCAGAGGAAGATGGAAGCAGACATTAAGAGTCTATGGGAGCCGGGCGGTGGTGGCGCACGCCTTTAATCCCAGCACTCGGGAGGCAGAGGCAGGCAGATCTCTGTGAGTTCGAGACCAGCCTGGTCTACAAGAGCTAGTTCCAGGACAGGCTCCAAAGCCACAGAGAAACCCTGTCTCGAAAAAAGCCAAAAAAAAAAAAAAAAAAAAAAAGAGTCTATGGGAAGGGCCAGTATGATGGCTCAGTGGGTAAGGATGGCTGCCACGGGGACTGATGAGCTAAATTTGATCCTTGGAATCCACACAGTAGGAGGGGAGAACTGACTCTCAAAAGTTTTCCTCTGCCTTCCACCTGTGTGCCATGGGTTAGGTGCACACCTGCCCCTAGTAATTCTTCCAGTTATCCCTATCTATCTCTTAAAGGATCCACAGCCTTCAAAACAGTCCTCTAGCTATGGGCAAGCACTCAAAACACGAGCTTGTGGGTCACTAGCCTATAGTAACTACTGAAAGCCTAAAATGTACCCCGAGATTGCTGTTAGTGAACTGTCCTGTGTATTCAGAGAAACGAGAGCCACATGGCAGAGGGTTTACAGTAGTGAGGCTCAGTGCTGACCTTCCCTGCAACAGAGTCTCCTCAGAACACTTGAAGGCTTGGTACTGGGGGAAAGGTGCTGAGCAATCAGTCACACGAGCTCCCGATACCAGAAGCCAGTGCTGGTTCATGTCTCACAAATGTGGCAGATGGAGACCACAGACACCAAGAGAGGGTGAAAGTTACAGAGTTTATCTTCAGGGAAAGGGGAGCACCTGAGAGTGAGGGGGTGCAAAGGCACGATGACTCGGAACAAGATCATCAGTCACCAGGATCCCACCCGGCAGAGGGACCCAAAGATTGGTTTACATGGTCCTGCTTTTGCTTAGGGGATAAAATGACTTTGCAAAGAGGAGGGGAATGTGGGTGCAGCAGCATGGCCTTCCAGTCAGCACACTGTTGGTTGTCTGCCTCTGATTTTCCTTCTAGGAGCCAGGAAAGTCATCAGCTGCAATAGGCAGTGGTTGTCAGCAGACACCAAGATTATAGCAATGAAAGCTTTCAGGCTTGAATCCCCAACCTGACTGCCTGGTGAGGTGCAGCCAACTACTGGTCTCACTAGGAGCTCAACAATGCATTAAGGCCCCAGCAAGAGCATCCCTCTGCTCAGTTTCTTAATCAAAGCTCAACATCAGTCTCAACTGTTTCCTGAGTAGGCAACATGAAATCTTGGTTTTCAACCCAAAGGTCATGGTTCATTATGATTTGTATTCAGTGTAGTGGCTGAGAAAGGGGACTGTGCTCTGGAGAACTGGCCCAAGTAGGGCAAGATGGTGAGAGGTAGAGGAATAGGGAGGTCCTAGGGCCTGCAGGACACAAGACACTCACCACTCCTTAATCACAGAGAATGTGCTCCGGGGGAGCAAAAGTACAGACAGAGCAGAATTTGGCACCTTTGTAAGGGCCAAAGTGCAAGAGACTTTGTACTGCTGGGGTTGAAACATTTATGGAAATCAATCACACGGACTATCAAGAAGATTAGGAGATGACCAGAAGAAGCCTCTGGAGGGTCCATGAGGCAGGAAGACAACTCCACACAAGGAGAAGCTTGCTCAGGGTGCCAGGGACAAGGGTCTCTTCTGACGCTGCCCCATTTCCAGGGCACACCCAATAGACAAACATTTTCAGAGAAGTGACAGACTCAAGCAACTGTGGGCTCCACACTGTCTGCAGAACTCCTGATCCAGAGAGCAAACTTCAGAAAATGGGGCACTGAAAAACCCATGTAGTTCTGATCAACTCCCTAACTCCTGACCCAGATTGAAAATCCCATGAACATGTCTATTTCTGCTTCTGCAGGCATTTGTAAAATTTCATATACAGGGAACATATGTAGGGATTTTTTTCTCATAAGTTGGCATCCTTTGTGGCTGATGTCAGAGACCTTTATGAGCTATGGTCTGAAAGCCATGGGAGCAAATTTATTTGCTGAAATCTAATTTCTGATCCAATGCTATTAAGAGTCATGACTCTGGGAAGGTCCAAGAGTGTCATTGTTTGCTCATCTATCCAACGAGATGCAATGTGAAATCTTTTAAGCCAGAGGACAACCTCTCACCCCAGAGCAAATCTGATGGCATTTGAGCTTGTATTTCCTGGCTTATAAACATGCATAAATTTTTTTGCTATTTGTATGTTATGCAGATTATAATTTGTTTAGAGATGCTGGGCTTACTATGTTGCTCAGGATGACCCGAAAATGCAGAAATCATATAATCTTTCTGTTTGGGTCTCCGAATAGCAGGACCCACAGATACCTATTAAAGAGTTCAGCTTACAATTTGTAAAATTTTGGAACAACAACGTGACTGAACACATGAAAACAATAGGTAGGACTTTGGCTATTAGGTTTCTTTATTGGCCACTTACAAATAAGAAGACATGAGACTTGCTGAGAGAACATAGGATTTTGACAGTCCACTCCCATATAATAAATATTTCCAAAGCTTCTGTTTCATCTGAAGACTGTCTGGGGCTTGGAGAAGAGGAGAGAGGATGAGAGCAGAGGAAGAAAGGAAGGAAAGGGCGTTGTCCCAGGGGACACTGAAAGAAGATTGGGGCACTTAGGGGTCACACATCTACAGTCATGGGAGCATTCACGGAGTCTCGTAAAAGGTGTCCCAGCATGTTGAGGAACGAGTGACACACCAAGGGTTTGTCGTACATGCAGACCAAATGGACAATTGCAGAGGTAAGGGATGGTGATGTGACTGTTAGACTCTAACCGGGATTCTCTAAGAATGTTCGGCTGACCCCATGTATATTCAGCCCTTCACACCATTCCTCTCACAGGGTACTACTCTTTGTAATTATCCTGAGACCCCTTTAGCTCCTGGATCTTCTCAGGCAGAGTCTTGGTCCAGAACTTCAGCCTTCTGGCCTTCAGGGCTCGGCCCACAGAAGGGTGGATGTCCAGCTTCAGGTACTGCTCATTATGAACCATCTTGGGCCAGTAGGGTAGACCCTTGCTGTTGGGGTTCCTGCGGATATGCCACCCAGCAGGGAATGGTAAGGTCATGCTCAAACAATTTGTGATCCCCCAATTTGTGTCAGGGTAGTAGATTAGTTGGGCCAATAGGTGAGGGGGCTGATGGGACACATGTCCTTATACATGGATACAAGTGTCACCTGCTAGTGTCTGCTCCATGTGGGGCAAGACTACCTGGCCAATTTTGGGTCTCCCCCTTTCAAAGGCAAAATCTAAAGAACAATACCATAGTTCCTATCAAGTCATTGCAGTGTGACCAGTAACCAATATGTATGATGTACCTAAGTGTGCCCTGGGGTGAGGAGGACTCTATCACGTGATGAGTTATCCATGCATGCTAATGAAGTCATCAACCACCAATGGAGCCCTAGATAGGGACCCACCACTGAGGAGGTTGAGGGAGGGGTGTGCTCTCACCCATGTCGTGCAAAGTTGGTCCAGTACTTCATCACTTTCCTGTTCAGCAGCTTCTCCTCCTCAGTGAAGACAGCTGTAGCTGTGGGGAAGACAGAGGTCCATGTCCCAGTCACCCCATGCAGCTGCCTATTCGTGCTCCGCAATCACCATCTTTCCTGTAGCCTGACCTTTCTTGAACTCTAGGCCTCTTTTCCTCCTTCACCAAGGATCCAAGAGCCACCCACACCTCTAATTGAATGCCTCCAGGTTCAGTTCTGCTCAGTGTGTCCTCATTCCATCTAACATAGGTGTGGTGGCTCAAAT
>NC_022011.1:5851350-5856112 GCF_000317375.1 Microtus ochrogaster
GTCCAGTTAGCTCTCTCTGCCTTGTGTTTGTAGATCAGAATGTAAGCTTTAGTTAGCTACTGTCCCAGTGCCTTGCCTGCCTGCATGCTGCTATTCTCCCATCCTTGATTGTCATAGACTCTAACTAACCCTTTGAAACTCTAAGTCCCAATAAATTCTTTTCTCTATAAGCCAACTTGATCACAGTATCTCATTGCAGCAATAGAAAAGTAACTAAGGCAATAGATTATATTTGGTAGGGTCCAGATTCTAATCTGAGTATAACTTTTTGAGGATGGAAAAGGTGCTTACTTATGTCCTCTCCCAGAGCCTTGATTTTCTCGGCTGGACTAAGAGCTCAGTTGCCCATCAGGTACCCACCTGTGACCCCATCCAGCTCATGAAACACAAGAAAGACTCACGTTTTATGTCCAAGGGTGAGGACCCAAAAACAAAGGCAAGCTCATCGCCGTGATCAACTTTCACATGGGCTGGCCTCGTATCTTTGACGTAGCTGGGCACATGACGGAATTCATAAAAGTAGACAGGGGCACGGAAGCCTAGAGGTATGGACACATGGTTACATAGTATTCTCTCACCTGTAACTTTCCTGCCTAACCCTTAGTGATAAGATATGTCGGTATAAAGCTTTCTGGTGTAATAATTGTCAAGTGGCAAGATCTTCTGAGTAAATTGGGGGCATGGAGACCTTAGGAGAGGGTTTAAGGGGAGGGGAGAGGCAGGAAGGGGAGCAGAGAAAAATGTAGAGCTCAATAAAAAATAATAATTGTCAGGTGGGTGGCCCCAGGCTGGAGCACTAGTTCCTGGAAAGCCTTTGGCTAAACAGTGACCCTGGCCTTCCCAGCTGAGTAGGTTTGCAAATTAACGGAGTATCAGCAACCTGTTTCTTTGTTTGTATCTGGATAAGATATCACTTCCCTCTCTTACACTAGAATGAAGAAATACTGATGTAATGGTCCCAGGAGTTTGGTTCCAGAGATGTGATCCAGACACGAGTGGGGACCTGCACACTATTAAGCTCATCTGGAACCCATGGCTCTGAGCTCTTCCCCACTAGGCCTCATCACAGATGTACTCACGTTGAAACTTTGCTACTTGGAGTGCAGGGATTACAAACATGAAGTCTGCCATCATTTCCTTGTACTGTATTTGGAGGGTCTGGGCATCTTCAGTGTTGTTCATATACTCTTCCATTAGCAGGTCACTACACTCAGGAGGTAACATCTACAGCAGGGAATCAGGAAGAATGAGTTTAGGCAGGTTCTTGTTTTGATAGGCAGCAGCCTCAGTGTGGAGAATGTGGCCAGGGATAAGATATGATATAGAGGGAAAGGTATAAGTTCTGGGGTGAGCCCTCCACAAACCATACACACACAGATCTTTGTTTGTAGGCATGCTGTCTGGAAGGATACAGGTGGATTTTTCTATTGGAGGCAGTACTCAAGGTGTCTCACCATCTGTGTTGCTGTGTCCTTCAGAATAGCAGGCAGGGTCTCTCTGGTTATGCCGTTTATTATTTGATCAGTGCCCATTACCTGGGAGAGAGAGGACAATTTTCTATAGTATACGGTGGGATAGATACGGACCAAGTTTCCTCTGCTCACCTTATGAGTCCCCAGACTTCCAGAGAATTGGAACTGAGCCTCACCATAGGGAGAAGCCAGCCATACTCATCATTGTTGACACCAATGATGCTGGGGACGGGGCGAAAATCCACAGCAGTCAACAACTCTTGGGGATGCCTGGGGAAGAACTCTCCATCCACCACAGCAGGGATAATCTTGAAGACCTAAGGGGCATGCAAGGGACATGGAGGCCAATTCTGATGTCCACTGAGAACCATTACCCCTGCCCCCATTTAATTGTCTCAGGATGTTTCTCCACCCCTGACAGAATCTACATATATTAGGATATTTGATATTCATTTTACACACGTGATTAAGAGGATGCCAAACCATGAAGCAGGGGTAATTTGTTTAGAGTTGTAAGGACTGACTCTCCCACATCCCATTGACCAGGTCCTCCAAGTCACACAACTCTCCCGACCTTGTTAATAGCCAGAATCTCCTCTTCACTCTTGTTTCTCAGACAGCGCACCAGGGTCTCTGAGTCTGTAGTCTCACAACCAGATAAGCTGGCCACTTTCTGTAAAGGGATCAGGCAGGAGTTGATCCATCCTTTCAGGCAAGTAGAGGAGTTTTCCCAACCCCAGTCGATTGGCATGGTGCCCAAATATCACGTCACACTTTTTGTGCTGGTGAAATGGAGTGAGTATGGAACTCCCATTTTCTTGTTGCTCGGATGTGACAGCCAGAGGGGTCATTCTACCTAAAGACTTTAAAAAGTAAGCTACGTGTGTTTGTTCACGAGGGCGTGTGACTTCAGGAGTGCCTGTACCATGGTTTCCATGCAAAGATTAGAGGACACCATCTGGTTGCTAGTCCTCACTTCCCATCTTGTTTGAGAAATGATCTTTTATTATTTCTTCCTGACTACAAGAGTCTATCTTATTTGTGACCTTTCAGGGATTTTCTGGTCTCTGCCTCCTATCTCATCCTATGAATACCAGGATCACACACTTGTTGCCACATGCAGCTTTTTGTGGTTTCTGGGGGAATTTGAACTCGGTCCTTATGGTTTTACCTATTGAGCCATATCTCAATCCCATATGGTTCTGAACATGATGGACACTACAATACATGGTTATTACACCCAGCCTGTATAGAAAGAAGTGGATTCTTATCCTTGAATCTCTCAGAAAGTAATGAAAAGTCGCTGTTTCCCACGCTCCTTGTTTCCCCAATTAAGAAAACTCCCAGAGTACCAGAGGGTGGAGGCTGAGGCTGCAGGATCATCAATGGCTGAAGTGACTCACTGTGTAGACCACCTCAGAGGTGTTAGAGATCAGGTCAGGCAGCAGGGCCACCCCACTCTCCATGATGGCTCTGTGGAAGAGTCCTTTGGACATGGGGGACAGAACAAGTGAAGACACACTTGTGCCACCTGCTGACTCTCCAAAGATGGTGACAAGGTCAGGGTTGCCTCCAAAGTGGGCGATGTTCTTCCTGACCCAGCGCAGCGCGGCCACTTGGTCCAGGTAGCCCCAGTTGCCTCTGGCGTGCTGGTCTCCAGTGCTGAGAAGTGGCAGGGACAGGAATCACAGGGATGCCCTTATTTTTCTCAGGTCCCATTGCCCAATCCAGTCCCAGACTTACCTGAAGAAGCCCAGAACACCCAGGCGGTACTGGATAGTGACCACCACCACATCCTCCCTGGCTGCCAGCATGGATCCATCGTACGCAGAAGCCACACCTGCAACCAGTGCACCACCATGGATCCACACCATCACCTGTGGAAATCAAGTCAGATGCCAGGAGGTTCCCACCCAGCTCAAGCTCCACCTGGGTGTCTTCTACTGTACCTAATGCTTTGTCTCAATGTACTTAGACACACAGACAAAACTCCTCAGGACATCCTCACCTGGACCACAGACAGGGCTCTAGTACCATCAGGATACTTGCTAGTCTCTCTGCTTCTCTAAGGACCCAAGTCTGAATTAATGGCTCTAAATCTGGAGTAATAACATCCCCTACTCTCAGACGCCTATGAAATAGAATGAAAAGAGATATATTCATTGGTGACTTTCCTGATTATTAACAAAAAAATCATTGGCACATAGCTGGTCATGGTGATGTATACCTTTAATACCAGAGATCTGGGACCAGGTAGGCTGCCTGTGGACCTTCCCCGCTCTCTGTTCCCCCAGACCCAATTCTCAGGGTCACCCCTAGCACTGCAACAGACCATCTCCCCCCAGCATTCCCAGTGAACACACCAGCTGAGCAGGCAGAAGACTTTCTAAAAATCCAGAGAGGAAACAGAAATTAAGTATCAAAACACCCACCAAACAAAGAGAAACCCAGAAACCAACACCTAGACCTATAACCACCCGAAACCCAGATACCTAGATGCCAGCATAAGAACACAGTAAACAACAGCCAGGTCAGTGTGTCTCCAACAGAACCCAGCTATCCTACCACAGCAGGTTCTAAATATCCCAACAGAGCTGAAAAAAGACCTTAATATGAAGATGAAAGAGATTCTGAGAGAGCAAATGAATAAACTCCTTAAAGAAAGTGAAAAATATAAACAATTGAAGGAAAGAAATAAAACTGTTCAAGACACTAAAATGGTTATAGAAACAATAAAGAAAACGCGAACTGAGGGAATCCTGGAAGTGAAAAGTTAGCAGGAACTACAGAGGCAAAGTTCACCAACAGTATACAAGCGATAGGAAGAGAGAATCTCAGGCTTCGAAGATACAATAGAAGAAATGAATACATTGGCCAAAGAAAATGTTAAATCTGAAAAATTCCTGACACAAAATATCCAAGAAATCTGGGATACTGTGAAAAGAGCAAATGTATGAATAATAGGAATAGAAAAAGGCGAAGAATACCAAATAGGCCAAAGATCTAGAGAATATCTTTTTTTTTAATTTGCTTATTTATTTATTTTTATTATGTATACAATTTTCTGTCTGATGTGGGAGTGATTTCTTATTAATAGAGAAACTGCCTAGGCCCCTTGATAGGCCAACCCTTAGGTGGATGGAGAAAACAGAACAGGATGCTGGGAGAAAGAAGCTGAGTCAGTGAGTCGCCATGATTGTCCCACTCCAGACAGACGCAGGTTAAGATCTTTCCTGGTAAGCCAGCTCGTGGGCTACAAAGATTAATAGAAATGGGTTAGATTAATATGT
>NC_022011.1:5858467-5867516 GCF_000317375.1 Microtus ochrogaster
AAACAGAACAGAGGGCTGGGAGAAAGAAGCTGAGTCAGAGAGTCGCCATGATTATCCCACTCCAGACAGACGCAGGTTAAGATCATTCCTGGTAAGCCAGCTTGTGGGCTACAAAGATTAATAGAAATGGATTAGATTAATATGTAAGAGCTAGCCAATAAGAGGCTGAAACTAATGGGGCCAGGCAGTGTTTAAAAGAATACAGTTTCCGTGTAATTATTTCGGGTATAAAGCTAGCCGTGCAGGTGGCTGGGTGCTGGGGACGCATCTCCGCTGCTCCAATTACAACATCTGTCTGTGTGTATGTCTGCAGGCCAGAAGAGGGCACCAATCTCATTACAGATGGTTGTGAGCCACCATGTGGTTGTTGGGAATTGAACTCAGGACCTTTGGAAGACAAGGCAATGCTCTTAACCACTGAGCCATCTCTCCAGCCCTAGAGAATATCTTTAACAAAACCATGGAAGAAAATTTTCCTAACTTAAAGAAGGAGATGCCTATATAGGTACAAAAGGCATACAGAATACCAAATAGATTGGACTAGAAAAGTACCTTCACCACATAATGATCAAAACATTAAACATACAGAGCAAAGGGAGAATATTAAAAGCTTCAAGGGAGAAGACCAACTAACATATAAGGCAGACCTATTAGACTTACACCTGATTTCTCAATAGAGACTCTAAAAGACAGAAAGTCTTGGCCATATATGTTGCAGACTCCAAGAGACCACAGGTGCCATTCAAGATTACTATACCCAGCAAAGCTTTCAATCACCTTAAGACATTCCATGATAAAATCAAATTTAAATAATATCTAGATACAAATAAGCCCTACAGAAGGTACTAGAAGGAAAACTCTAAACCAAGGGATATTACACACATGGAAACATTGGAAATAAATAATCTCACACCGGCAAAACCAAAAGAATGGAAGCACAAACACACCACCACCACCACCAACAACAACAACAACAGCAAATTAACAAAAATTAACAATCATTGGTCATTGATATCTCTCAATATCAATTGACTTAATTCCTCAATAAATAGACACAGATTAACAGAATGGTTACAAACATAGAATCAATCCTTCTGCTCATACAAGAAATATACCTCAATATTAGGGTAAAGGGTCAGAAAAAGATATTCTAATCAAACAAACCTAACAAGCAATCTGGTGTAGGCATTTTAATCTCTAATAAAATTAATCAAAAGAGGTGTGGAAGGATACTACATATTAACCACAAGAAAAAAATACACCTAGATGACATTTCAATTCTTAACATCTATCCCAAACACAAGAGCACCTATTTTTGTAAGAGAAACAGTACTATACCTTAAGTCACACATTGACCCTCACACACTGATAGTGGGAGACTTCAATACCCCATTCTCACCAATGGACAGGTCATCCAGACAGAAACTAAACAGAGAAATACTAGAGCTATCTGACTTTGTCAGCCAAATTAATCTAAGAGACATTTACAGAACATTCCACCCAAATACAAAAGAATATACCTTCTTCTCAGCACCTCACAGAAAATTTTCAAAATTGAGCATGTATTTGGCAACAAAGCAAGTCTCAACAGACAACAAGAAAATTGAGGCAATTCCCTTCATCCTATGAGACAACTGCAAACAGGACATCAGCAAGAGCAGAAAACAACAGAAAGCTTACACACTCACAGGAACTGAGCAACCTTTTACTGAATGAAAAATGGGTCAAGACAGAAATAAAGAAAGAAATTAAAGGCTTTCTAGAATTCATGAAAATGAATACACAGCGCACCCAAACTTATGGGACACAATGAAGGTGGTGCTAAAAGGAAAGTTTATAATATTAAGTGTCTACATTAAAAAAGCTGGAGATTGCTCATACTAGCAACTTAACAGCACACCTGGAAGTTCTACAACAAAAAGAAGTAAGCACACCTAAGAGGAAAAGAGAGCAGGAAAGAATCAATCTGCAGAAATCAATAAAATTCAAAGACAACAGTACAAAGAATCAATGAAACAAATAGTTGGTGTTTTTGAGAAAATCAACAAAATAGACAAACTTTATCCAAACTAACTAAAAGACAGAGCAAGAATACCCAAATTAATAAAATCAGAATAACCAAATTAATAAAAGTGAAAAGGGGGGCATAACAACAGACACCAAGGAAATCCTGAGACTCATAGGATATACTTTCAAAACATGTACTCCACTAAATTAGAAAATCTAAAAGAAATTGATAATTTTCTCAATAAGTATCACTTACCAAAGTTAAATCATGATCAGATAAAAAATTTAAGTATTCCTATAACCCCCAGTAAAATAGAAGTAGTCATTAAAAATTTTCCAACTAAAAAAAAAAAAAAGCCCAGGCCAGATGGTTTTTGTCATAGAATTTTACCAGACTTTTAAAGAAGACTTAATATATGAGAGAGGATCTATTTTCAATTTAAAAATTACCGTATCTTTGGAGGCAGAGATCAAAGATCTCTGTGAGTTTGAGGTCAGCCTTGTCTACATAGTAAGTTCTAGGCCAGGCAGGGTTATATAGAGAGACCCTTTCTCAAAACAATAGAAAAATCCTTGGCACAATGGATTTTTGGTCCATGCCAATAAATTTGCAAGAGCTCAGGATTTAGCTCTCAGGCCTCTGGTAGGTAGTGTGAAACCTGAGTTGATGAAGGAGCCATAACCACTGACTTCCCAGAGTGTTTAGGTCTCTGTGTCCCATACCTAGGGTTTAGTTGTGTACCATGGCAGAGGCCTTCCTGGAGACCTGACAGGGAGGGCTTCTCATCAGGGTCTCACATTGATTTTGTCCCTTTTAGTCATCCCAAAGAAATGCCCACCCCCAGATCTGAGTATGGCTTTCACTCACAGGCAGTTTGGAGCCCTCACGGGCATGAGCTGGTGTGTAGATGTTGAGATACAGGCAGTCCTCAGAAGTTGAGATGGGAGGCATGCTCCGTTCCATCATTGCCTGACTTTCTGCAACCGCTGTTTCAGAATTCTGTAGACACCTGGGGACAATGACAGTTCTTCTAAGAGATGTGCGGTAGTTAAAAACAGACTCTTAGTTCATATTTGCTCTCAGCCACCAAAACCCCTCTTTCTGGCCCCATGATGCCCTGATAACATGAGATCCTACTCCAAAATCTCTTCCAACTAAGGTAAAGGTCAGAGACTTTGGGAAAACCGGTATGGAGCTCAAACTTCTCATGAGGATCCCAGATGAGTCTTTGGATCCCAGTCTTCCTGATGATGGGATATTGATATTTCCATGAACTTCTGTGAAAACTATTGGTGTGTGTAATGACACCATTTCACTTTGTAATCTCCAAGGCCTGGGTATTGGGTCCTGAACCCATATAGATGCTGCATTGATAAACACGGTGGTGGGACATCCGTCACCTCACATCCAGACTCTCAAGGAACTGCCTCTTGGCCAATGGTACCTGGACACCTATAGGTTGGTACGGTAATTGTGGAGGGTGATTTTGCTAAGGAACCATTATCACTTTGGCCTTTCTCTGGCATCTGCAGCATATCCCATCACAGAGAGAATGCAGTGGAGGGCTGGAGATGGAGAAATCACTGTAGTCTGGCTCAGGTTCTGAGCTCCTGCTCATTTCAGGACCTGACATTTTCTGGGTCTCAGGAGGACTTACCTGGCTGGGTAGGTGGTCCCATCCCTTACACCACTCCATGGTTTAGGAGGCTCAGGAGGTGCAAATCTCAGCTCTCCTAGAGGTGGCTTGGCAAAGGGAATTCCCAGGAAGATGTAGACAGCCTCTTTGGTGTCATTCAAGTGGATTAGAGTCCCCTGCACCTGTCCCGTGTGGGTAGTCCTGATGGGGTTGGCTGAGTCATAACCTGTAAGTGACATGCGATATCAAGGTTGGGTTTGCCCAACCATCTACCTTCACACTATGGATGTTACTTCTCTCTTGCTTTCTTTAGTTCAGCCTTTTCCACGTACCCACCTTCCTGGCAAATTCTCTCCACAGCACCATGTTCCAGTGTGAAAGAATTTGGCAGACCTGCCATTTTCCATAAAAAGCAAAACTCTTCTACACCTGATAAACATGGATTGCATGTTCGATGTTACTTGGTGTGGGTAACAAGTAGCCAAAGCAGCAGCCACTCTCAGGGACCGGAGGGCAATTTGCCAACTTCTTTCCAGTGCTGAAAACTCATTCCTATCTCCAGCAGTCTGCTCTCTACGGGACACTATGCCACTTGCCATAGCTGTCCATATAGATCACTCAGTACTTGGGTCACTAGAATCTGTCACTGCTACAGCAACAGGCAAAACCTGCTGAAATGGGTTTCCTAAGAGTCAGGCTACAGCCAGGATGCTTCACCCCCAAGAAAAGCTCACCATGGAATCCCACATATTGGAGTGAGTGTACTTTCAGTCAGGAGGCAGGAAAACAGCCCAGGAAGGGATGTGACAAATATGTTAAAGATAAAAAACTATGCATACATTTTCCTTTTTCATTTTTAAATAAAACAATTGAAGTTTATTAAGCAGAGATTCTTTTTTTCTCTTTTTTCCTTGGTTTTTCTAGACAAGGTTTCTTGGTGTAAAAGCTCTGACTGTCCTGGAACTTGTTTTGTAGACTAGGTTGGTCTCGAGCTCACAGAGATTCACCTGCCTCTGCCTCCTGAGTGCTGGGATTATAGGCGTGTACCGCCACCACCCAGCTAAGTAGAGATTCTGATTTTGAGTGGCTTGTGGGGAAAGGATAACACATCTCTAATTACACGTGTCACCTTCTCAAGAGTTACTGTGTCTTTATAACAGTTGTACGTGCAAAACGAAGGTCCATGAAAAGTAAAAAAAAAAATAGCAGAAAATTACCCTGTAATTAAATCAACTAATGTCACCTATGTCATATTTAAAACCAAAAGTCACCATTGATGAGATTGCCATCTGACCATTTATGTGATACTTTAGATTCCTGACTTTGCTATGGTAAGCATTGCTGACCAAGTTTACTTCCAGATATCCTCCTCCTCCTGATTATTACCAATGCTGAAATTGCTGTGGTATTCTGTTTTAACATTTCTACATTTACCACCCCACCAGACAGGTTCTTGCCGTGTAGCCCAGGCTGGCTTGCAGCTGAAAAGCCTTCTACCTTTCTGCCTCATCTAGAACACCATTTACAGCTGTGTGCCATTACACCAGCTCACTCCGATCTTATCTTGATGTCCCATGGATGAGCCTGGCCTGGGTGGTGCACAACTCTGTGCCCTCTTATAGTTATCAGTGATTCTAAACCCAGGATCTAAAGAAGAATGTTCAAATAAGTCAAGAGTGAATTGGACAGATTTTCCCATCCAGAGTCCCTGGGGACATCTCAGAACCTGGACAATAGCAGGGAAGATTCCCAGTGTGAAGTCCTATGGCTTCCTTAGGGAAAATCTTATTGAGGAGGCCTGGCAGGAGGTCAGCATGACTCAGGCTTGAACGCTTTTTGGCAGGAGGCCTCAGGGCTGCACACTGACCCCAGGCACAGTACCCTCCTGGCTCACCTATTCATAAACCTGAAGACTTTCTGGCAGACACAGAGCACATGCCCTTTGCCTCGGACTCCGAGTTGTACCTTTTCCAAAGGTCAGAAAATGGGAAAGGGAATATGAGCCTCTCAGTTGGGCAACTGTTGTAGGGCTGGAGAACTGTATGACTGAGGGCCAGGAAAATTTCCTAGGATTGTTTGGAGTATACTGTGATGCTTCTCTGTCTGAGAGGGTGACCCATTTGGAGTTCGATGCTAGTAGGAATATGTAATTAAGTTTATTATTACCCATGGTTCAGTAAGAGCTACAATCACAGGCACAACTCTATACAGAAAGGGGACATGGCCCATCTGGCTCTCTGTCCCCAACACTCTTCCTTCTGACTTTCAGGCCCAGGCTTGGCAGAGTAGCCCTCTGTTCTATTGAGTGTCCTCAGACATCACTGACTCTCTGGGTTACAGGGGCCACTTTCCCACTCTGTCATCTCTACCTGCTCTTCCTCCCTTGCTACCTTTCCTACCACAGCCTCAGCCTCTGCCTCTGCCAATATTGGCAACTCTGTCCCCCACCACCCATGTAAGGAGTCTCACCCTGCACATGGAGAAGAAACAGAAGCGCACAGGCAATCAGCCAACCACGACGTTTGCAGGACGGCATGATCAGCTCTGAGGACTGAGTCTGTGCTGCTATGGGATGCGCTGAGTGCTGGAAGCAGAATATGTGGGCTCTGCCTAGACAATTATTTGAACCCCAAGATTTATAGGCGGGAGCTTGGTGGGCGGGGCAAAGTTGCAGGAGAGCTGCGACTAAGCAGAACTGATAGGAACCAGGGTTCAGCAGGTGGGGCAAATGCTCTTCTGTGATGTGCGTTCCTTTTTTGATCTCATTGCAAGGCACAACATAGCTTCAGAAGCTAATTATTCTGATAACGGCAACCGTCACCTCAAACCTGGGGTCACCATGTGTACTGTCCTTGGAGTCACAGGTCCTGTGCAGGTGTGGGACAGAGAGCAAGGAACAGAAAGCTATGAAAGCCCTGGTTGCTTTTCTAAGGAGGTGTGCACTGTGAGGTTCCCACAGATGGGTGGAATGAATACTTGAGAATTGTCCTCTTGATAAAGGAAGAGCAGGAGCAAGCCCAGGGTGCTCTCAGCACACCGTCACTCCCAAGCTTCTCGCTTTCTTGAGTCATAATTCACCAAGTCTGCATTCGGTCTCTCTTCCCTACAGTGGTCATCTTTCTTTATTTTTTTCATTGAGCTATGTATTATTCTCCACTCTCCTCTCTTCCTCCCTTCTACCCTTCTAACCTCTCTTGTGACCCCCATGCTCCAAATTTACTCAGGAGATCTTGTTTTGCTTACCTTCCTATGTAGATCCATGTAGGTTCTCTTAGGGAGGGTCCTCTTTGTTGTCTAGTTTCTCTGGGGTTATGGCCTGTAGGCTGGTTTTTTTTTCTTTTCTTTATGTCTAAAAATCACTTATGAGTGAATACATATTATATTTGTCTTTCTGGGTCTGGTTTAAAATACTCAATATGTTTTTTTTCTAGATCCATCCATTTGCCTACAAACTTCAAGATGTCATCTTTTTTTTTTTTACCTCTATGTAGTATTCCATTGTGTAAATGAACCACATTTTTTTTTATCTATTCTTCAGTTGAGGGGCATCTATGAACATAGTTGAGCACGTGTCCTTGTGGTATGATTGAATGTCTTTTGGGTATATACCCAAAAGCGGTATTGCTGGTTCTTGAGGAAAGTTGTTTCCTAATTTTCTGAGAAATCGCCATACTGATTTCCAAAGCATCTGTACAATTTTGTACTCCCAACAACAATGGAGGAGTGTTCCCCTTATTTTACAACCTCTCCAGCATAAGTTGTCATCAGTGTTTTTGATCTTGGTCATTTTGACAGGTGTAAGATGGAATCTCAGAGTTGTTATGATTTGCATTTCTCTGATGGCTAAGGATGTTGAGCATTTTCTTAAGTGTTATTTAGCCCTTAGGGGTTTGCCTGTAAAGAGCTCTCTGTTTAGGTCTGTACCCCATTTTTTATTGGATTATTTGTTCTTTTGATGTCAAATTTCTTGGGTGAGTTCTTTGTATATTTTGGAGATAAGACCTCTGTCTGATGTGGGGTTGGTGAAGATCTTTTTCCATTCTGTAGGCTGTCGTTTTGTCTTACTGACCATGTCCTTTGCTTTGCAGAAGCTTCTCAGTTTCAGGAGGTCTTATTTATTAATTGTTGCTCTCAGTGTCTGTGCTACTGGGGTTATATTTAGGAAGTGGTCTCCTGTGTCAATGTGTTCAAGTGTACTTCCCACTTTCTCTTCTATGAGGCTCAGTGTGGTTGTTTTTATGTTGAGGTCTAATCCATTTGGACTTGAGTTTTGCATGGTGATAAATATGGATTTATTTGCATTCTTCTGCATGTTGATATCCAGTTATGCCAGCACCATTTGTTGAATATTTTTTTTTTTCATTTTATATTTTTAGTTTCTTTGTCAAAAACCAGGTGTTCGGAGGTGTGTGGATTGATATCCAGGTCTTCAATTAGATTCCATTGGTCCTTCTGTCTGATTTTATGCCAATACCAGGCTGTTTCATTACTGTAGCTCTATAGTAGAGTTTGAAGTTTAGGATTGTGATGCCTCCAGAAGTTCTTTTGTTGTACAGGATTGTTTTGGCTCTCCTGGGTTTTTTGTTTTCCATATGAAGTTGAGTATTGTTCTTTTGAGGTCTGTGAAGAATTTTGCTGGAATTTTGCTAGGCATTGCATTGAATCTGTAGATTGCTTTTGGTAAGAATGTCATTTTTACTATCTTTATTCTACCTATGTAAGTGCATGGGAGATCTTTCCATTTTCTGGTGTCTTCTTCAATTTCTTTCTTCAAAGTTTTAAAGTTCTTGTAGTATAGAGCTTTCATTTGTATGGTTAGTGTTACCCCAAGATATTTTATGTTATTTGTGGCTATTGTGAAGGGTGATGTTTCTCTGATTTCTTGTTTGGCCTGTTTATCATCTGTTACAGTGGTGACCTTAATTCTATACATACCCATCCCAGTGAAGCCATGACTGTTTCAGTTAGACTCACTGCAACTCTGACAACTTACTTTTTTTTATTACACACTGTCTTTTATGGTTATCGATGAGATTTTATATGCTATAAAGTTAATGATCTCACAAGTTGCTTTTCTGTTCATAAATGGATATCATAAAAGTAAGTATATAACACTAAGCATCTCTGTAGTCAATCAAATGATTAACTTTTAATGGTTCTATAAAATCATGACCATATTATCTAATAACACATGATTACATTGTGTACGAAAAGCCACTTGTGCTTTTCTCCTTCCCCTTCTTCTTAAAAAGAAATATAACACACTAATGTTTTATTATGACATTTTATACATGTACGTAGTGTTTATAATCACACTCTCTCCCAATATCTTCTCTTGCCTTCTTCCTATTCTCATCAATGATCCCTTCCCTCCCAATAGTCTGCTTTCCATTTGTAAATGTTTT
>NC_022011.1:5868960-5872086 GCF_000317375.1 Microtus ochrogaster
ACTGTGTCCTGAGTGCAGCTATGATGTACACAGGTGCCCCAGGCTCCCACCACCTCAGACGGGAGCTGGGCCAGGTGCTGCTGCCCTGCTTTCCATGCTGCGATGGACCGTGTGCCCCCCAACCATGAACCCCTTTTTTTCTTTCTGGTGTTCTGGTGCAGTGATAGAAAAATTAACCAGCACAGTCTCTCTGGAGCTGAGGTTGACCTTGAACTTGCTGTGCAGCTCAGACTGTCCTTGAATGTGTCACCCACCTACTTTGTCCCCAGTAATATAACAGTTATAGGTGTGTCCCGCTACACCTAACTAAGAGATTAATTTAATTGACTGTAGATCATTGCATATCTGGGGAACATTGGGGCTCAGTGATAGAGCCTGATCTGTTCAAGTTCTTTTATGTTCTATTGGGCAGTAGTTAGGTGTTGGAGCACTGCTGTTGGCAGGGAATATCCCAGCTCTCATGGGCCTCAGGGGTGTGGATTGTAATAAACAGGTCCCCTTTATGGGTTTGCTCTTCAACACTTGGTTTCTCTTCTGCTCTCCACCATGCTGTGCGGCGGCCTAGCAGTGCTCCCTCATGTGAATGGTAGGAGCCACCTTGGAGTTTGGTCTCCCAAATTGTGAGCTAGAAGAAACTCTTCAAAAGTTGCAGCTTCACATTTTTATAGCAACAGAAGATGAGCGAGCAGAGTGTTACAAAAAGATTCATTTTTAGTTGTATATGTGTATATCTCTGTGTGCGTGCGAGTGCCCATGGGGGCAGAATCAAGGAATGGATCTCCTGGAGCTGGAGTCGCAGGCAGCTGTGTGAGCCCACTAACTAGGGTGCTCAGATTGGAACCTGCTGCCTCTAGAGCAGCAGCAGGTACTTGCATCTGCTTGCCGAGCCTTCTCTCTAGCCCTTAATGATTAGGCAATGGGATCTTGCTTCCTAATCTGTCATGCGAGGACACAGCGAGGGGTGACCCCTCAGAACCAGAGACCACAACCTCATTGGAAGTGAGGCTTGCTGTACCATGACCAGGGCTCCTAGCCTCCAGACCAGGTAGCAATAAACTCTGTGTAAGTCAGACAGTGAAGGGTTCACGTGTGGCAGCAGCTGCAATGAGCTAGGACACTGGATGTCTCGTGTCTGGTTTTGCTTCTGGATAACTAGAAAATATAAAAGCGTGGATGACTGAGTGAGAGATGGGCAAGGGGTCCTGTCATTCTGAATTGGGGTATGCTCTCAAAAGGACAACACTAGGAAAAGAGGGCCAAGAGAGCCAGAAAAAGGAGTGAGAAAGTGGGAAAAATAGAGGCGAGGAAGGGACTTGGACCAGGGAGAGTGTGGAGGAAGGCAAGCATCCTTTGGGAGCATATCTGTTCACAGCTTCCTAGAGAAACGGACGGTGTATATGACAAGAGCAGGTTCCTGGAAGACTTGGTAGTAAATTCCATGCAGGGTGTGCATTGTGAGTGTCGGCTAAAGGAGGAATGAATGGGGAGATGAAAGACGATGTAAGTGTTGGAGTTGTCTTAGCCCTAGCTGGCCTAACTCAGCCTTACCTCAGCTGCACTCAAGTCCACATCTCTGACAGAGGGCACCAGTGTTCTATGCACTTCCTGATTACAGATTCGTGTCTGAAAATGTTCATAACAGCTTTGTCAAAAATTACGAAAAAAATCTAGGCTTGGTGTTGCTTTTCTCTAATTCCAGTGGTTAGAAGGTAGAGGCATAGGATGGAGTTTAAGGTCAGCTTGGACTACATAGTAAAATCCATCTTGGAAAAAAGAGCTGAGAAACGGAAGCCACTTAGAGGTGCAGTTCATGATGATGACCGACTGAACATCTGAAATTGCAAAAGCAAGCCACCCCAGTTAAAGAGCTGCTGTGGTCATGGTGTCTCCTTGCAGCAATGAAAACCCCAGCTAGGACAGGCACTTCCCCTCACTGTCACCTGTCCCCTCTACTAGTTTACTCCTCCATTGGTCCTTACCACCACCCTTCTCAGTCTCTGACTCTCAGAGCCCAGACCCCACCTCCCTCTTGTGGAGTCTTAGCACAGGCACAGAGGTGGAGAAGCAGGAGCCCACAGGCCACAACGTTCAGGAAACGGTTACCACTGTTTACATGATTACTCCCTAGGTCTGAGTCTGTGTTGCAATGGATACACCATGTTTCCCAACAGGAAGATGTTTCAGACCTTGTCCACTCGGGCATTTGTACCCACAGAGGTGTAGGGAAGAAGCTCGTTGGGAGAAGGACAAAGTGGTAGCTGCAGGGGAGCTGCACTGTTAGACAGAGAAGAACCAGTATTTAGTGGGTGGTGGAGGCCATATCTGTTGGGTTTGCTCATTCTTCTGTTCCCTGGGAAGGCACAGAATGGCCTCTGGAGCCATTCCAGATACCAGAAATCCGTACCCTCAACCTAGAGTCACCATGTTTGTGATCCCCAGATTCACAGATCAAATGTTGCTTTTGTAATGGAGAGCAGAGAGCAGAAAGCTGTGACTGAGATTCTGGATTCTCTAAGGAGGTGTGTGTTGAGTATTCAGATGGAGAAGGGGAAGGCAGTTGATTATTTGATTTGGGCATTAGAGCCTGGGGATGACTTGAGTGTATCCTCTGGGGTTTGGCATTGTTGTCTTTTCTTTATCATTTGATTCTACAAATTTTTAAATTTCCCTCTTGATTTCACTCAAGAAAGTGTAATCATCAGTCAGTAGCATGTTGTTTATTCCTACCAAACTGTATGTCTTCTATAGTTTCTCTTACTGGACTTAGAATCTTATCCTATTGTGATCAAATAGATGTATTTCAAATTTCCGGTATTTCTTAAAACTTCTTGTGTGTCCCAATACATAACCTATTTTGTAGAAAATTCTCACGGGCTTCCAAGAACTCACATTTTGTAGTGTTTAATGGGGTGTTTTGTGGCTGTCTATGAACTCCACTAGATCTGTGATATCTTTAATGTGGATGTTATTCTGTTTTTGTGGGGCACTTTTAAAAGTGCTTTCCCCCCCGTCCATTTTTTACTTTATACCATGGCTAGTGTGATGGCAACTCCTACTGAGAACGAGTTTGCAGCCACTTATCCTCCTGACAAATATTTTTAGGGCTGGTTGGTTTCAACACCAGAA
>NC_022011.1:5874796-5875374 GCF_000317375.1 Microtus ochrogaster
GGATACAAGTGTCACCCACTGGTTTCTGCTCCATGTGGGGGAAGACTACCTGACCTGTTTTATGTCTCCCTCTGAGAGGTAATATCTAAAGAACATACCATAGCACTATGAGATGTCACTGTGAGAGGACCAGTATCTGACACCTACAAAGTATTTGTATAAAGGTGCTATGAGGTAAAGCAGACCCTATCATGTGATGAAATGTCCATGCATGCTGAGGCCTCCATTCAAAAGGGAGCCCTAGAGAGGGACCCACACCTGGAAGGTTGAGAGAAGGGCATGTTCTCACCCATGTCTTGCAAAGTTGGCCCAGTACTTCATCATTCTCCTGTTCAGTAGCTCTTCCTCTTCAGTGAGGTTAACTGGAGTCATTAGAAAGACAAGGTCCAAGTATTTCCTACCTCATGCAACTGCCAATTCATGCTTCAGATTTACAATCCTAATTGTCATCTAACTCCAAACTATTGGTTGCTACCTCCCTTCTTCACTATATACAGTATCCAAGATCCATGCAAGCCTCTAATTGAATTCTTTTTTTTTTCTAGACAGGGTTTCTCTGTGGCTTTGGAGCCTGTCCT
>NC_022011.1:5894326-5896101 GCF_000317375.1 Microtus ochrogaster
CAGCCAAGCAGTTTCTTTATTGCTTATTCAATGAAATCAACAGATTGATATGACACTCCCACATCAAACTGGGACCTCACACGCTTCTGAAGGGGTTGAAATATGATGCAGTCATTTTGGAAGATAGTTTGCTACAATCTTTCTGGGATCAGATATCTCGGTGGAGACCTCCAATTGTCGCGCACCGTGCCCCTGTGTCTGCGCTCTGTGCACTGGCACCCAGTTTGCGAGCTTCGGGCAAGGGTGCTGGAGGTTAAAATACACAGACACACACAGACAGAGAGACAGCGACATGGGTCACCCTTGAATTCCCCAAGAATGACCCCCTTAATTGTGTTCAGGGGCAGATTATATAGAGATAGCCACACCCCAGCCAAACCCACCAGAAACCACTCTCCTGCCATCAGGAACTCCTGAAAGTCTTGTGCTCAGAGCAGCTGTAGGCACTCAGATCAGGGAATTACAAGAAATTCAGGATCTGGGGTCTCACTGCTCCCAACACTTTTCTTCTATCGTGTGGGTCCCGGGAATCGAACTCAGGTCATCAAGTTTGATAACAAGTGCCTTTACCCCCACTGAGTCATCCAATTAGCCTGCATAACCTTTCAAAGTTAAACATACACATGGTCATATCTATGTTCTCACCAAAAAGAATTGTAACCCTGTGATTATGTTTGAAATTCTCCATAACAGATTGCTAAGAAAAGCCTAGTGATGCTTGCCTGCAATCCTACACTCCGGATGCCGAGGTAGGAGAATGATGAATGTGACCCCAGCCCGGGCTCTGCAATGAGAGCCTTGTCTCACAAAACACTGCCTCTCCAAACCAAGGAAGACTCTTAATGTGGGAGTGACTCAGATGTGCAGCTGCGGAGAGCATAAAGGAGCTGAGGATTATATACATGGATTAGAACTCTGCAATGACAGAAGGGAGCCTTTCTTATCTCAAAGACATATGCTGGATGGCAGCTAGTCATCACTGATGCCTCTTATAGGACATGACAGGAAGAGTAACAGTGTTCCCAAACCACATCCAGGTGCAAACTACAGCAACAGAGGGCGTGGAGTGATCCTTGGGAAGAACAGAAAGTATCTGTCAACTCAGACACTGTGCCAGGGCTTAGCACTCCGCTCATCTGTGCCCCGGTGTCAAGGACAGACAACATAGGGGTCTTCACTTTCATCCAAAGGTACTGTGAATGAAGAGGGACTATATTCTGGAAAAACTGATGCCCAAGGAAGGCAAATTGACCAGAGGTAGAGGGATGAGAAGTTAAAAAATCAATAGGACAGTAGGACACAACCTCTCAAAGAGACATGATTTTGGGGAAAGAAAAGGCACAGTTTGGCATCATTGTAAATGGTATGTTATACAAGAGACTTGGAGTTGCTGGCATTGAAAAGTTTAAGGAAAACAATAACATAAGAATTAAATTAATCATATGAACTATTAAGAAGAGTTTCTTAATAATGGATTATTATTATTATATAATGGAAGGATTTCTTAAAAAAAAATGGAACTCCCATACATAGTGAAGCCAGCAGTCAGGGTGTCACGGACAGGAATCTTTTTGGCTAAACATGTGTGTACATTCCTACCTCCCACACCTCACATTCATGACACACATCACAGCAGAAGATCTTCACTTACGTCATATGCTCATACAAGTATGGGCTTCACAGTGTCTGCAAATACACACAAGGAATAAGAGCAAATTTATTATTAGAGGAAGCCTACCTGGACCTTCTGGTCAACCCCCTCTCCTGAGCCAGCA
>NC_022011.1:5897946-5899557 GCF_000317375.1 Microtus ochrogaster
TGAGGTCAATTTCTTTCCAAGACCTGATCTTCCAATTGAGTCAGGGAAGTGGACTAAGCAGACCAGGGAACTGATGAGGCAGATGTCCTGATGTAGGAATACAAGTATGACCCACTAGTTTCTGCTCTATATGGGGTAAGGCTACTTGACCTGTTTTGTGCCACCTTCTCAGAGGCAAGATCTAAAGAACAGTACCACAGTACTGTGACCCAGCCACAGCTCACTGTGCAATGACCAGTGGGCAACACCTACAAATCTCAGCATTTCTTGGGTACAGAGGACTCTATCATATGAAGGATTTCTGCATGCTAATGTGATCACCAATCACGAATGGATCCCTAGATGGAGACCCAACCCTTAGGAGGTTGAGGGAGGAGCATCTTCTTACCCGTATCGTGCAAAGTTGGCCCAGTACTTCATCATTCTCCTGCTCAGCAGCTTCTCCTTTACGGTGAGGTCAACTGGAGACGAGAGGGCAAGGGTCCAGATCCCAGCCATTTAATGTAGCTGCTCCATTCATGCTTCATATTCACCATGCCAGCTGTACCCTAAAACTGAATTCTAGGCTTCATCCTCTCTCCCTCCCTCCCTTATAACTCAACATCTAATTTCCACTTAGTTCTCTAAGTAATGTCCCAAGGCTTAATCGTGAGCCAGTGAACCCTCATTTCCTCTCACACAAGCTAAATTAGAAAATCCCGACACCGAGTGTGGTTTTTTAATGTGAGATAGTACACGCTTGATCCTGCTTTTCCCAGAGCCTTGAACTCCTAAACTAGACTCAAAGCTCAGCTATCCTTCAGGTACAAACTTGGTTCTCCATTCTGTTCATGGAAAGCAAAGAAGACTCACTTTTGACACCCCAGAAGAAGGATCCAAAGATAAGGAAAACCTCATCACCATGGTCGGCCTTTACATGCCGTGGTTTGAAGTCCTTGAAAAAGTTGGGCCGGTGCTGGAACTCATAGAAGTAGACAGGGGCCCGGAAACCTGAGGGCAAGAACACATTGTGACACAAGAACACAGCTTGCCTCATACTGCTCTGACCCACATTGGGTGACAAGGTAACTTGGTCTCAAGTTATCTGGAATGACAACAGTTGAGTGTAGAGTCCCAGCCTGGAGCATTGGCTGTGGGAAAGTCCCTTGTTAAATGATGATTCTGTTCTCCCCAGGAGAAGTTTGAGCAAGTCACTCAGCTGTACCCGGATAAGACATCATTCTCTTATGCACTATATAAGGATTTACTAGATAAAGACTCTCAGTTGTCTGGAACCAGAGATCTGATTCAGACACAGGCCAAGGCTGGACCCTACAGAGCTCACCTGGGACCCACTGTCTGAGCTTCTTCCCTTGATCTTGTTACAGATGTACTCACGCTGAAAATGTGCTACTTGGAGTGCAGGAATCACAAACATGAAGTCCCCCATCATCTCCGTGTACTGTACTTGCAGGGTCTGTGGGTCCTTAGTGTCCCCCATGTACTCTTCCATTATCAGGTCGCTACACTCAGGAGGCAGCATCTACACCAAGAGATCAGGAGGAATGAGAGGTTAGGTTAGCACTAGTATAGCTAGACTACATCCTTAGGGTGGGGAAGGCAGATGAGGTC
>NC_022011.1:5900417-5903458 GCF_000317375.1 Microtus ochrogaster
CTCACCCATGAAGACTCCCTCCATGTAAATTAGCTTATGTAGGTGTTCATTTTGAACAGAGGACTACAAAGGTGCCAAGCCAAGCAGAAAGGGTAGTTTGTCCAGAGTAGTGAGTTACACACCCGATTGTCTCCTATCTTAGCAGTCACACAATTGTGCCAACCTTGTTAATTGCCAGAATTTCTGCTTCACTTTTGTCTCGAAGACAGTGCACCAGGGCCTTTGAGTTTGAAGTTGCACAACCAGATAGCTTTGCCACCATCTGTAATGGGAGAAGATCTGAGTTGGCTCATCCTCCCTGACAGGGAGCAGTATCTAAGCAGTCCCAAGTGGGTACCACTGTCCTTAAATATTACATCATATTGTGTGTTTTGCATGGATTACAGCATGGTGTAAAATTGTTCCTATTTTCCAGTTGCTTAGAGTTGACAGGTAAGAAGGAGATCATTCTATCTGCAGGTTTTTGTGGGGTTTTTTTGTGTGTGTTCCTATGTGACAACGTGTATTGTGTGCCACAGTTTGCCTGTGAAAGTTAGAGGACAAGCCTGGATAGCATTGGGTATCTTCCTCCTTGTTTGAGACAGGGTCTCTTGTTTGCTGCTTCCTACAGCAATGCAGAGCACTCCCATCTCTGCCACCAACCTCACCATAGGATCACTGGGATTGCAAAAAAATACTATCACATCTAGCCTTATGTGGTTTCTGGGGATTTGAATTCAGCTCCTCACACTGGCAAAGCAGGCTCTCTCACCCACTGAATCATGTCCCCAAATCATGCACGATTGCTTATGCTGAAGACGAAAGCTTCTGGGAGCAGCTTTGCTAGCCACATAATGTATTCAGCATGTATAAAGTAGATAAAAGTAGATTTTAATCCTTGAGCCTCTTAGAAGTTATTGGAAAGAAGCCATTTCCCATGGTCTTTGTTTCCTTACTGAACAGAGTACAGAGTACCAGAGCCTCAGGGATAAGGCAGAGAGCTAGGGCTGGGGTGTTGGAGAACACTTACCGTGAAGATGATCTCAGAAGTGTTAGAAATAAGGAGAGGCAGCAGGGCCACCCCGCTCTGCATAATGGCTCTGTGGAAGAGTCCTCGGGACATGGGGGACACAACATGGAAAGACACACTTGTGCCACCTGCTGACTCGCCAAAGATGGTGACTTGGTCAGGGTTGCCTCCAAAGTGGGCGATGTTCTGCTGGACCCAGCGTAGGGCGGCCACTTGGTCTAAGAAGCCCCAGTTGCCTCTGGCGTGCTGGTCTCCAGTGCTGACAAGTGGGAGGGACATGGATCAAACGTTGCCTAGGTTCTTCTCAGCTACCATTGTCCACCCCAGTCCTAGGCTCACCTGAAAAAGCCCAGGACACCCAGACGGTACTGGATAGTGACCACCACCACATCCTCAGTGGCTGCCAGTTTGGATCCATCATACCAGGAAGCCATGCCTATAATCAGTGCACCACCATGGATCCATACCATCACCTAGGAAAATCAGAAGAGATGCCAGGAGGCTTCTGTCGGGAACAAGCTCAAGTGGGACTGCCTTCTAGATTAGGGGCTGCTCCCTAACAGTTTCTGTGTGCAGCTAAACACACCCAGGACTCCCCAACATCTTAGACCCAGGCCACAGGCGAGGAACACAGTCTCATCCTCATTTTTTCAAGACTCATTGCTGCACCAGGAATCTCAGCTTAGATGAACTGATTTAAGTCTAGAGTGATGTCACTGTCACTCTCAGGCTCCTCAAAAGTGTGGAAAAGGGTGTCTCCCTAAGAGTTTTTCCTGATTATGAATCCAAAGAATCACCAAATCTCATCGACACAACCAATATCCCAAAGCTGGAAATTTGACTTTGTCTCAATGTTCATCCCTCGGACACCTGCCTGGGTCTCTAGGGCTCAGGTTGATTTTGTCCTTTCTCATTTTCCTAGGAAAGAAATCTCCACTCCCACCCAGTTGACCGTGGACCAACTCTCACAGGCAGGTTAGAGCCCTCATGGGCATGCGCCGGTGTGTAGATGTTGAGATACAGGCAGTCCTCGGACATAGAGATGGGAGGCATGATCAGCTTTATCCTCTTCAGACCCTCTAAATTCATTATATCATCATTTTGTAGACACCTGAGGACAATGATAGACGCTGATCCCAAGGGATGTCCAGTGATCGACACCTGTGTCTCCCAGTAATATCAGAAGACACACCCACAAAGTCTCACCAACACTGAGGCCTGAACATGAGCTGAATAAGGTTAACATCAGTAGACATCCTGAAGTTGATAGGTGAGGACCGTGAGGCCTCAGCCCTACACAAAGAACTACAGGCAACTAAGGGATGCTCAGAGTGGGACACAATGTCTTCCCTAGGGAAGTGCACCCAATAGATTATCCAATACTAAATGGCCAACCACATCATACACACACACACACACACACACACACATATACATATATACATACATACATATATACATACATAGCATACAGACTAAGCAGGTTATATTTAGGAATAAATATGCATATATACACTACATATATGTATGTAAGAACAATCAGTGACAAAAGAATAAATTAATTTGAAAGAGAGCAAGGAGGGATATATAGGAGGAAAAGAAAGGGGGAAATGATGTAACTATATTATAATCTCAAAAAAAAAGCAAGTCCCATTTTTTTCCAGTTATCCTCAGTGCCTGCTTCCTTTGTGATGTCCCTTAACACACGATCTCTCTCCACAGTCCCTTCCTATCAAGGTAAGGTCTACTGATTCTGTGGAGGCTGGCGGGGGGGATCCAGATTTCCAGGGAGGTCTCAAGTGGGATGGAGGAACCTTAATGAGATTGGAGTGTTGAGACTTCTTAGATTATCTATGGAGATGTTCAACTGCTTGTAGTGACATTCACCTCTCTCCCTGTACTATCTAATGTTTGTTGTGGTGGTTGGTTTTGATTGCTGACTCGGCACAATGGTACTAGAGTCTCCAGGAAGGATTGTCTAGACCAGGTTGGCCTGTGGGGTTATCTTGATTACATCAACTGTAGAAGGAAC
>NC_022011.1:5903558-5904473 GCF_000317375.1 Microtus ochrogaster
TGTCCAGCAGAAGTTCAATAAAATTTTAGGCCCTAGTGCAATGGTCTTCAACATCCCAAATGCTACGACCCTTTAATACAGTTCTTCATATTATAGGGATCCCCAAACATAAAATTATTTTTGGTGTTACTTTGCAGCTGTAACTTTGCTATTATTATGAATTGCAATGTAAGTATTTAATATGAAGGATATCTCATATGCGACCACAAGTGGTCATGACCCCCAGGTTGAGAACCACTGCCCTAGTGGCTATCTCAGGCATCATCCCTCCTGTATTCAAAGGAAGGGCCTTTCTCCCTGCCCAGCTCCTGAGCCCAGCTGAAGCTCATCTTCAACTCTCTGCTTCCTGGTGTATAAGATTGGCATTTTAGAAGTCATCATTTTGGTGATATCCTGTGGTTGGCTTACAAGACAATGAATGAAACCTGAGAAGATCCTAGGATGGCCTGGGTTTGTCATGTGCAGGAGTCTTGTGAGCATCGGGATCTAGACGATGGGGGATAGAGCCCTTTAATGACAGAGAAAATGCTTTAGGTGAACACAGAGACAGGCTGAGCACCGTTTGTCACCTTTGTACAATGGAATATATTATAAGAGAAGTTTTTAATACAGGGCCTAAAAATTTTAGGGACAACAATGTGAAATCAGAATATAAATTGATAATACGGGATCTGATGAGAATGATTGGTCACAAGGAACCAAACAGTTCTTGGGGATGAGTGAAAGTTAGAAGTAGCCTTCCATACATGGACTGGTGGTACTCAGGAAGACAGTGATAGGATGCTCTTCTCCCGGACATTTCCAGGCCTTCTGATGCTCCCATCCAACTTCCAGGACACACCTCAAGGTCATATTCACAGATGTCCTGAGTCTGTGAACATGAACCTCATAGCATCTCCAGGCTCTGTAGAGGAG
>NC_022011.1:5905553-5906621 GCF_000317375.1 Microtus ochrogaster
TGTCACAAAACATGCAGCTAATACATCCCTTCTAAGTAATCCTGGGCATCGTCTATAAGACCCTGCTATTTTAATGTTCCCATGGATGGCGCAGGCCAGGATGAGAGAGAAGAGGACAGGCATACTCCATCCCTTTTACACTTATCTCTGACTCTGAGCCCAAGAATCTAGAGAAAGAATACTCCAAACAGCAGCCATGAGAGAGTCAGGCAGACCTTCCTGCATGGAGAACTCTGGTGACCTCCAAGAGCCTGGTGACCCACAGCAGGGGTCACAGGTGAGGTGAGCTCAGTGGCTCTGACTGGGGAAGCTCAGGAACAGATCAATAAAGTGTACACTATCAGAGTGCAGAGGCCCAGGAGGAGGTCAATGGGTCCGCACTAGGAGATTGTGTGGTCTGCACACACGCACCCTGAGGAACAATCCATTCTGGCTTAAGTTCTGATAAGATCCTGAAATTTGCTGACAGGCCCAGAGCACACACGCCCTTTGCTCTGGAATCCAACCTGCCCTTGCACCAAGGAAGGTGCACAGTGAAGAAAACCCAGGGACCACTAAGGTACACTGAGGCTTGTGGGGCACCAGGAAAGTCTCTGTGTCAACTAACTCTGTACCTTTCAAAGGTTTTCAGGCCACTGTTCTGTCCTATGAGGTGACACACTCACAGATATATGACAGCATAAATATATAGTATTATTACCCAGAAGTCCAGGAGCAGCTACAAAAGAACTGAGGGAAAAGACCCACCTGCTGCTTTATCCCTTGACGTGCAACTTAGATCCCCTACTACTGAGCTGGCTCCTCAGTATGGGTGACCTCCTCCAGTATCAGTGATGCTTATGAGGGAGAAGGCTACTCTGTGGCATTGGGAGGGGCATTGGGAGTCAGTTCTCTCCTTCCACAATGTGGGCTCTGTGGTTGAACTCTGGCCCGGCTTAGATACAGGCACCTTTTTCTGCTGAGTCATTTCACAGGCCCTGGTAAGGGAATTTGGAGGCACATTTCCTACAGATTTTTCTGATGCATCTGAGAGTTACTCCCTCTCTGTAGTCTTAGCCTCTAACTCTG
>NC_022011.1:5922105-5922635 GCF_000317375.1 Microtus ochrogaster
AGGAGTCTTTGCCCTGGGAAAGGTGGTGAACAAAGATGACCAGCTGGTCAGAGGGAGAGGGTTGTGCAAGTCCCAGGGTCTAAAGAACACAGGACACACCTCCTGAAATAACAGAGAAACAAAAGGCACATTGAGAACAATTTGACATCACAGCAAATGACAAAATAAAGAAACTTTGAATGGGTGGGCGTGAGAAGTTTAAGTACAACACTAACAAAGAGAGATCCAAGAATTGAAATTAAATGAAAACCAGTCACGAGGAACATGGAAAAGAGTCACTATTGTTCATCAGGATTGGTGGAAAACAGGAAGATGATTGTATACATTGAGAAACCATCAGTCATAGTGCCAGGGTCAAGGATGTCCTCTGCTTAGACAAGTCTGTGCCTTCTTCCCTCTCCCACCCTGTGCTGACGCGCACCACAACAAAAGTTATTTAGACTCCCTGCAGGCACTGACCTCTGACCCAGAAGCCTGGCGAAGTTGTTCTCTTAGAAATCTTATGTATGCATATATCTGAAAATGCATGG
>NC_022011.1:5938356-5939329 GCF_000317375.1 Microtus ochrogaster
CATCTTTCTTTTGTACACAGAGAGGTTTGGGTTCATTTATTAAATGAATGTTCTGAATGTATATCCTTGTAGGAAATAAAGCATGAGTATTTCTTGCTCTAAACAAAAAAAAAGAAGAAAGATAAAACAGCCACAGCTTTTTTCCTGCTATAGCTGAGTGTGTGTCTGTCTGTCTGTCTGTCTGTCTGTCTATTGTCTGTGTGTGTGTGTGTGTGTGTGTGTGTGTGCGTGCATGTATGTGTGTATGGTATAGATGGACCTCCTATCTTCCTCATCTTGTTCCATGACAGACAAGCATCTTTCACAAATGTGATATACCTATGCAAGTGTAGACTTCAGTGTCTGCCAAAACCCAGGAAACAAAAGCAAACTTCAGAAGGTGGACCACTGAAAAACACACCCAGACATGTTGGCCACCATCCCTAATTACAGACTCAATCTGATGAGCCTATGAACATGCCCAGTCCTGCTTCTCATAAAAGTGGTCCAATCCCTGCACCTCACCTGGGCAGCACAGTAGGGCTGATCCTGTTGATGGGAGCACAGATGATCCAGCCAGCCCTGATAAAACATGTGTAAGATATGATTGCTCAACCCCTCATCTGCCAGAAGTCAAGTTGGCAAGGGAGAGGTGCCCTATCTCCTCCTCTGCTGCTTGCCACCTTTGGTCGGTGGAAGAACTGGCCCTGAGGTCTTGGGAGTGAGAGATCTGGCCCTGTCCCTCACCAGGTACAGCACTGGGAGTACACACCCTGAACCACACCTGAGCTGGCACTGCTGGTGGAGCACAGGTGACTCTGCCCTGAGGGCATGAAAGTAGGAGCACTCACACCCCTTGTGTGCCATGCAGTGACATAAGTGAGGGAAAGCTGCCCCACCCACCACTTTATTGGGGTAGAACCCATAAAACCTCACCATCTCTACTGTTGTACCCTTCAGAACAGTCTTTATAGTCTCTATGTATATTTACTTC
>NC_022011.1:5940670-5951114 GCF_000317375.1 Microtus ochrogaster
CAGAGGTCTTACAGAAACACTTTCCTCAAAAGCATTCCAGTCTGATAATTATCTGACAAAGCACAACAATGTATAAACATGTCTCTACTCTTTATAAGCCATATATGTTGTAATATATGCAAGTTTACACATGTATATAGCATATATATGTTATTATTGAGATACAGCGTATGTATATAGAATGGGTAGCCCTTTAGTGCCTGAGCTCACCAAACCCGCCTGCTTTAGTCTTCCAAGGAGCCAAGCCACAGACAATCTATCTCAGGACTGAGTTAGCTAGCAGCTGGAACTGATGAGGACAGGGTTGAGGCTCATTAGAAGTGTTATAGGTCATTTGGAGATATGAGAAACTTGCTGATTGGTAGGACATGGACATGGTTGGGGGCTGCAGACCCCTGGCCTCTTGACTTTCTCTACCTGCCTCAGACCCTTTGCCTGCTGGAGTGAACTGAGCAAAACAATGTGTTTACCTGTGCCTGCAGCTGCTCTGAGCATGAGACCCTGAGGGCAGGGGAGTGGGCTCTGGTGAGGCCCTCCGCCGAAAGATCCCAAGAGCTGGGGCATAACTATCAGTTAAGGATCCTATATAAGCTTCTCCTGAGTATAATAAAGTTGGTATTCTTGTATGAAGGATGACCCCAAGTCTCTGTCTGTGTGTGCGTGTGTTTTTAAGTCTCCAGCTTAGTTCCCAGCTTGCATACTGTCCCATAGTGCAGGCACTACAGACATGGAAAATTGACATCCAATCAGCTCATGTAGACAATTACCTCAAAGCTTCTAAAGAGAGCCCAGAGAATTGTATCTAGGATCTTACACATGTCAGACAAGTGGTCTACCTCAGACCTGTTTTCCCAGTACCAGGAGACTTTTTTATTCTTTTTCAATTTCATATATGAGTACAATGTGTCATAAATATTCTTACCCCCATCATTCCCAAGACTCCCAGATCCTACCATATTCTCCTTCCAATTTCATTATTTCTGTTCTTTTCTTCTCCCTCGTTTTTATTTCTCCTCCTTCTTTTCCTCCTCCTCCTCTCCCCTCTATTTAATAACCCACTCATTCAAATTAGAGTTTTTACATATTTTGTACTTCCTATGTGGAGACACCATAGCTAAATTTCCCTTCCTTGCCTGGACCTTGCTCCATATCTCAGGTAGGGCTCAACTTGTGATCCCTGTCTCAGTCCTCTAAGTACCTAAGATTACAAGCCCATGTCATCTGATCTGGCTTTATTATACTTTCTATGTTGCTGGGCAATACATCCACAACTTTGTACATACAGGGCAAGCTCTCTACCGCTGACATACCTCTTACAACTTCTTTAGTTGTTTAACACATGTGTCTCGTTACTTATCAATTATGCTCTAGGTTGTAAATCAAAAAAATACATGTGGTCACATGCAATCATGTGTAAGAATATAGCTTTATTAAAATCCAAACCCGGAATTGGAGGACCACACCTACAATTCAGCCACTCATGAAGCCAAAGCAGTGAGATCATGAGTTCAGGGTCAACCTGGACTACATAGAGACCTTGTCCCAACAAAGAAGAACAAAGAAGCAAGTGGCACAGCTGTACACAGATTGGATACGTGGATAGAATTGTAGTGTGCACACTCAGGTGGCATTCCAAAATGAAAGGAACCAAAAACATTATGTTAAGTGACAGAGACAATCACAAAACATTCTGTTTATATTAGATTCTATAGAAGCCCCCAATATAACAAGATAAAATAATGTGAGGGTTATGTTGAAGCCAGGCTAAGGGTATGGAATGTGAGGGTTATGTTGAATCCAGGGTAAGGTATGTAATATGAGGGTTATGTTGAAGCCAGGGTAAGGGTATGGAATGATACCAAATGGCCTGAGGAAAGCCTTGGATGGAAAGGGGGCTGTTCTTAATCTAATGTGGTGGAAGTTGAGTGCCTTGAGAATTTTCTCAGATTTCCTATCCATACACATAAAATTGAAAAATCCAATGCTGTACTTCAGGGGTGGAGCACTTCCTAACATGTACAGTCCCTAAGATCAATTCCCAAGCCTCATAAAAACAATCCACGCTCAAGCCACTGAAAGTAAGATAATTAGTAAAAGTCTAGAAGAGATTTTGGCTCCCTGTTGGAAGTTTACTATGTATGTGCAGAACTGAAAAGCGGGGGCAAGCTCGTAGTAGGAACGTCAATAAATGCTCTACACATAGAATGGAAACAACCTGCACGGTCAGTCTCACTAAGAGGACAGTCTTCCCTGTCCCCAGTTCAAGTCAGCAGGGACTTAATGTTGTCCTAGGAAAGCCATTGTTTACACATTCTTCCAGCAGAGGGCACAAGATAAAATCCTGGAAACCTCTAGCCAGAGACTGTTTCTCACCACACAGCGGATCTGTGGGCATCTTGACCCTGGATTTCCAAAACTATAAAACTGTACACTTGTTACTGGTTGTAAGTTACTGAGGTTATGTATTTTGTTTTGTTTCTGAGACGTGGGTCTTGTTATCTTGCCCTGGGCTTATGCAACCCTTCGTTCTCAGTCTCCAAACATCTAAGGCCACAGACACTAAGAGCTCACTTTGAAGTTTATTAACTTTTGGGAGCAACATTCTGCACCTATGAAGTTAATGAACTTTGGGAAATCAGATTTGCTACTGGCAACTTAGAAGTATGAGAAAACATGAACTAGCTGAGAGAGGACAAGGGATTTCCTGACGTCAACAGTGCCTGAGGCTTCTGCTTCATTTGAAGAGGGTCTGAGGCTTCGAGATGAGGAGAGAGAAGATGAGGAGAAAGTATGAGAGGAAGGAGAGAGTCTAAAAGAGTGAAGTGTTAAAGAAGATGAGGGAAACACACATCCATATGGTTGTGGGACCATTTATTGAGTCTAATAAAATGTGTCCAGAAGGATAAGGAGTAACACACAGAGGGTTTGTCATACACAGTGAAAGGGAAATGCTGAGGTTAGAAATGCTTATGTGAGTTTGGAATGAATAAAAATAAATAAATGGACTTTGTAACCTCGGGATGACCTCATCCATCCTCAATATCACACACCTTTCCTGTAACTGGCACTAAAGCTCTTTATGCTTGTCCCGAGCCCCCTTTAGCTCCTGGATCTTCTCAGGCAGAGTCTTTGTCCAGAACTGCAGCTTCCTGGACTTGAGGGCTCGACCCACAGCAGGCTGGATGTCCAGCTTCAGGTACTGCTCATCGTGGATCAACTCAGGCCAGTAGGGGAGACCCTCACTGTTGGGGTTCCTGTGGATATGATACCAGCAGGGAAGGATGAGGTCACTCTCGTCCAAGGCCTGACGCCTTGATTGGGGTCAGAGCAGTAGATGGGTAGGCCAAGGGCCTAAGGGGGCAGATGGACTGGTGTGCTGATATAGAATATAAGGGTCACCCTCCAGTGTCTGATATGAAACCAGGGAAGCTGTCTAGTTTTGTGTCTCCCTCTCAGAGGAAAAAATCTAACGAACAGTACCACAATACTGTGACTCACCCACCAGGACTCTGTGGGATGAGCAGTAAGTGAAAGCTAGAGGTGTGAGCCTAAGTGTGCCCTGGATGGAGACTAGAGTGTGAATAAAGACCCATGTATGCTAATGAGGTACACACACCTGGGAGCCCTGGGTGGTCTTGTATAGGAGGTTGAGGGAGGGACATGTTCTCACCCATGTCTTGCAAAGTTTGCCCAGTACTTCATCATCCTCCTGTTCAACAGCTTCTCCTCCTCAGTGAAGTCAACTGCAGACAGGAGATGAGGGTCCAAGTTGTAGCTACCTCGTGCAGGTGCCAACTCATGCTCTACTGTATCAACCGCAGCTTAACTCTGAACCCTAGGCCTGGTGTATACTCTCTTCCCTCACCACTCAGAACCCAGCACCCATCCAAGTCTCTTCTCTGGTTCACTCCGACCCCAATGTTCTCCCATTCCTCCAAGCACAAGCTGGACTAGGAAAGGTTCATATTCTAATCCTGGTAGTGGTTTGTTTTGTTTTGTTTTGTTGTACCTCAGAAATGGTTATCGCTTGACCCCATTATCTCCCAGAGCCTCAGTTTCCCCGACTGGACTGAGAGCTCAGTAATCCCTCAGGAACGCACCAAGGAAACCATTCAGCTCAAGAAAGACTCACCTTTCACTCCCCAGAGGGCACAGCCAAAGACAAAGGCAGCGTGATCGCCGTGGTCAGCCCTCACATGGGGTGGCCGGATGTGTTTATACTTGTTGAAGCTGGGCTGGTGCTGAAACTCATAGAAGTAGACAGGAGCGTGGGATCCTGGGAGTGAGGACACATGTGGACTTAAAGTGTTCTCAGTGGAGCTTTCCCACCTAATCCTTGGTGATAGGAAACCTTGCTCTAAAGTTACCTAGAATCACAGCTGAGTGGTGACCCCAGGATGGAGAATTAATGATGGGAAAACATTTTTGTAAACAGATGAGGGGTTTGGACAAGACCCCCAAGTGTAACTAACGTGTTTCCTCCTCTAGACATGGGTAAAATGTCTCTCTTTTACACTAGACATAAGGATTTACTGAAGTAAGTCGCTTAAGATGCCTGGTAACAGAGATGTGATCCAGACATGTGTCAGGTCTCCACACTACAGTGCTCACCTGGGACACACAGCTCTGACCTCCCCCTGCCCTTGGTCTTGTTACAGATGTACTCACGCTGAAAATGTGCTACTTGGAGTGCAGGGATCACAAACATGAAGTCCTCCATCATCTCTGTGAACTGTACTTGCAGGGTCTGTGGGTCCTCAACATCCCCCATGTACTCTTCCATCAACAGGTCACTACATTCAGGAGGCAGCAGCTATAACAGGAGGAACCAGGAAGAGATATGCTTACTGGGAAAGCACTTGGGTAGGTAGGGAGCAACCTCCTAGTAAGGAACGTGGCCTGGGATGAGACAGGGGATGCAGACAGCATATGACGCTTGAATCCACACAGAAACACACATACGCATTGCCTTTATTTCTGGGCATGGTAGCTGAGAAGAGTGTATCAAAATAATTAAAATAATTGTTATTAGTGATCTTTCTAAGAATAATCATTAACAATAATAAATAATGCTAATAATAATTCTATTGGGACAGGAGCCAAGGTCTCTCACCATGTGTGCTGCTCTGCTCTTCAGAATAGCTGGCAGGGTCTCTCGGGTTATGTTCTTTATGACATGATCAAGGCCCATGTACTGGGAAGTAGAGGAGAGTCTTAAGTATAGGATGGTTTGTCTCTAGAGCAAAGTATCTCTGAGTTCCCATAACCCACCACTTGAGTTTAGGCTCCCAGGGGCTTAGAACCAGGTCTTACCAAGGGGACTGACCAGCCAAAATCATCACTGTCAACACCAATGATGCTGGGGACAGGGCGAAAATCCACAGAGGCCAACAACTCCCGAGGGTGCCTAGGTAAGAACGTCCCATCCACCACACCAGGGATTATAATGAAGACCTAAGGGGCACTAAGAGTCAGTGCTGAAGATCAACCACCTAAATATTCTGATGCCCACTGAATAACCACATGATTTCCCCATTTCCTATCTCATCTCAAGATGCTATGCTCACTCCAGAAGAAACTGGACATTAAAATTAGCCTGTCTTGTTATTTCTGCACACAGTACTAAAAGGACAGCTAACCACTAAGACAAATTAACTGGTTCAACTAGTAAGGACTGGCAATCCCACATGCTGGTGTCCAAGTCCTCCAAACCACAGAATTATCCAGACCTGGTTGATAGCCAGAATCTCTGCTTCAGTCTTCTCTCGTAGGCAGTGCACCATGGCCTCTGAGTCCTTGGCATCACATCCAGATAGGTTGGCCACCGTCTGTAAATGGGACAGGCACTGGTTGGTTCATCCTTCCAAACCAAGAGTTTTCATGGTTCCAAGTAGATGTCATTGCCCCTAAATACCACATCCTGCTCGTTGCTGTGTATGCAGGGACTTAGGTGGAGCTGTTCCCATTTTCAGTTGTCCAGAGTGATAGCTGGGAAAGAGGCCTAAACATTTGCTTTATTGTTGTTTGTTTTTATGTGTGTTCATGTGTGACAATGGGTATGATGCGACATATTTCACGTGAGAAGGTCAGAGGTCATCCTCAGTGTCATCTGTCACCTTACCTCTAGTTCGCATTTGTCTATACTATATTAACTGGTCTATGGCCTTCCGGGGATCGATCTGTTTCTCTTTTCCATCTCTGCATAGGAGCACTGGGTTTCCTGACACATAGTACCACCTCTAGCCTTAGGTGGACTCTGGATTTGAATGTGGGGACTCACACTTGCACAGCAAGTATTTTTACAAGTTGGCCCCTTCCCTGAATCCATGTGTCCAGGTTAGATTTTTTTTTTGTCACCTTGACACAAGCCTGGGGAATCTTGAAAAAGGAACTTCAACTGAGAAAACGCCTCTATCAGAGTGGCTCAAAGGTGAGTCGGGGCATTTTCCTATCTCATCTCAAGATGCTGCATAAGTGACTGATGCTGGAGGGCAGTGACACCCATGGGCAGAAGTCCTGGGCTGTATAAGAAAGCAAACTGAAGAAGCCATGGGTAACAAGGCAGTAAGCAGTGCTCCTCCTTGGCCTCTGCTTCAGTCCCGGCCTTCAGTGACCTCACTCTGACTTCCTGTCAAGTTTATCTATAAATAAACTCTAAGCTGAAATAAGCCCTTTTTCTTTGAAAGTAGCTTTTGGTCATGGTCTTTATCACAGCAATAAGAAGCAAACTGGGAAACCATGTGTAAGAATCTTGTTAATGGTGGAAGCCACTGGGCACAGCTTCGCTGTCATATATAACACACTCAGCACAGGGGATGCATTCTAAATTTTATACCTTTCAGAAATTATTGAAATTACTGGGAAGAAGGAATTTCCAATACGCTTGTTTTCCTCACTTAGCAGGTTAACGGAGCACCAGAGGCAAGGACTGAGGTAGCAAAGTAAGGATGGGTATTGATGAGGACACTCACCGTGTGGACCACCTCGGGTGTGTCAGAGATCAGGTCAGGCAGCAGGGCCACTCCACTCTGCATGATGGCTCTGTGGAAGAGTCCTTTCGACATGGGGGACACAACAAGTGAAGACACACTTGCTCCTCCTGCTGACCCACCAAAAATGGTGACCAGGCCAGGGTTGCCTCCGAAGTAGGCGATATTCTGCTGGACCCAGCGTAGGGCAGCCACTTGGTCCAGGTAGCCCCAGTTGCCTGTGGCGTGTTTGTCTCCAGTGCTGAGAAGTGGCAGAAACAGGAATCACAGGTCTGTCTATGCTTTACTCAGACCCCACTGTCCAGCCAGTTCCAGGCTTACCTGAAGAAGCCGAGGACACCCAAGCGATACTGAATCGAGACCATTACTATATTCTCAGTAGCAGCCAGTATGGATCCATCATTCATGGAAGCCATTCCTACAGCCAGTCCACCACCATGAATCCATACCATCACCTGGAGACATCAACACAGAACTCAGGAGGACCACACCCAGTCCAAGGTCAATTGCACTGCCTACTGGATTATCAACTTCTTTGTCTTCTTGTAGGTCCAGCAAGTTGACATACACATAGATCTCCTACTCAGGATTTTAGGACATGGTCCACCGATGGGGTACTCTAGGCCTACAAGCATGTTTCTATCCCCAATTTACCATGAGGAAACTTCAGCATGAATTAATGCCTCGAGAACTAAAATGAGGACATCTCTCTCATCAAGTGGGGCAAACAGGAATGTCTCCACGTGTGTTTCTTTCTGATTACTAATCAGAAGGGACATCATATCTCATTGGCACAACAGATAACCTGCGGCTATAAATTTTCGTATTGACAATAATGAAGACCTTGAGTACCCTCCAGGGCAGTTCTGCCAGGTTCAAGTTGATAGAAGAATTCCTGGTTTAATCAAAGGCCTAGAACCTCTTACATCTAGAGTCCCAGAGCTCTGAGTCACACACCCAGACTTAAGCAGCTCAACATGGCTGGGATGAACTCCTTCACCCCGATAAGGTAAGACTACTAATAAGGGTCTAAACTACAGGGGATCTCAGAATTACTTTAGCCCTTCCAATCTTCCAGAGAAAGAAACATATTCTTCCCCAGCTGACCACAGCCTGGCACTCACAGGTAAGTTAGAACCTTCATGGGCATGGAACGGTGTGTAGATGTTGAGATACAGGCAGTCCTCAGACATAGACATGGGAGGTACGATCATCTTCCTCTCCTTTGAAAACTGTAAACTCATGATATCAGTCTGCAGACACCTGATGAAAATGGAAGACAGATAGCCCAAGATAGGTGGTGGTCAAACCTAAATTATAGTCTGAATTTTCTCTCAGCCACATTCAGACACTACTTTCCATGGTGCCGTGATAACATCTGACCCCTCTTTAAAGTCCCTTCTTGCCAAGGTAAAGGCCACCAGCTTTGTAGAGAAGAAGATGAAGCAATACTTTTAGGCGGGCCTCCAGTTGGGTAGTAATATCCTGAATAGGCTAGTATCCAGAGACTGCTGGCTTCCTCTATGAGGACGAGCATCTTCCTGTACTGGTGTTCATCACTCCTATATTATCTAATCCTGGTGTGCGGCTAGTTTTGATTGTTGACTTTACACAGTGCGAAATTACCTGGAAAAATAATCAAAATGAGGGAGTGTCTAGACCAGCGGTTCTCGACTTTCCTAACGCTGTGACACTTTAATACAGTTCCTCCTGGTGTGGTGAGCCTCAACCATAACACTGTTCCTTAACTGTAATTTTGCTACTGGTATGAATTATAATGTAAATATATAATATGCAGGATAACTGATATTCAGCCCCTGGGGGGATAGCAACCCACGAGAATCGAACCTCTGGTCTAGATCATTTGCCTGTGGGACGTGCCTGTGGCAAATTATCTTGGTTATATTCATTGAGCTAAAAACGCCTGCCCATTGTAGGAGGCACCATTCCCTGGGACGGGGCCTCTGAGCTGGAGAGAATGGAGAGAGTAAGTGAAGGATTAGCAGGCATGCATGTGACCCATAGGCTGCGCTCCTGACTATGGATCTGATGTCATCAGCTCCCTGCAATTTCTGCCCCGTGGCTTCCACCTGTGGTTGATTATTTCCTGGAATTGTGACCCGTGCTAAAATCTTTCTTCTCTTCACTTTTTTTGTCAGGGTCCTCTATCACCGCAACAGAAAACAAGCAAATGTACTCGGGTAGTGGAGAATCTGCTCACAGAGGATCCATAGGATGAAAAAGACAATCCCACAGGGTAGTAAGACATTCTCCATCTCACTCCAGACACTCACGGTACCTCCTTCTTCCACATTGTCTCCAGTGGAAAGCATGTGTCCTTAGCCAATGGCACCTGGACAATGAGTGGTCACAGTGACCGTGAAGAATGGCCTTAGTCTCTGCTCTTCACTGCAGAACCTGCAGCTAAGTCCCTATAGGCATCAAGCTCTGACCCAGGAGCCTGGCACAGCTGTTCGTCCCTAATCCTTAGCACATTCCTCTGAAAACTGCATGGGAGACGCCCTCAGGACAGAAGAACACTGCTATAGAGCTGAGATGGAGGAAGCACAGCAGTATGGCCTAGAGCTCATGTCTGAGGGTCCCTGGGCCCCAGAACTTACATGGCTGGCTCAGAGGTTGCATCTCTCACACCACTCCATGGCTCAGGGGGCTCCGGGGGAGCAAAGCGCAGTTGTCCTACAGGTGACTTGGCAAACGGAATTCCCCGGAATGTATAGATACCAAGTTCGCCATCTTTCACGGGGACAAGGCTTCCTCTCACCTGCCCTGTTTGTGTGTTCCTGATGGGGCTGGATGAGTCCTGTCCTGTAGGGGAAGAGAAGCCATCAGTTGTTATCACACTTGGGAATTCCTACCTCATTGTCTCCGTGGTACATGGGGAAGGTAACCTGGGTCCCCTCAGTTCAGCTGCAGGATGTAGAGATGAGTCTTTGTGCATTACTTAGGGCTAGAAACCTTGTCCACTGGCCATCTTGAAAATTGACAGGACACTGTATGATAAAAGAACTTCTGGAGACATCACAATCCCTGACTTCAAACTCTACTACAGAGCTACACTACTGAAAATAGCCTGGTATTGGCATAAGAACAGACAGGAGGACCAATGGAACTGAATCGAAGACCCAGATATTATTCCACACACCTTCAAACACCTGATTTTTTACAAGGAAGCAAAAAATATCAAATGGAAGAAAGAAAGCATATTTAACAAGTAGTGCTGGCATAGCTGGATATCAACATGTAGAAGAATGAAAATAGACCCATATCTATCACCATGCACAAAACTCAAGTCCAAATGTATCTAAGACCTTAACATAAAGCCCAGTCACACCGAAACTCAAAGAAGAGAAAGTGGGAAGTACACTTGAACGCATTGGCACAGGGAACCACTTCCTAAATACAACCCCAGCAGCACAGACACTGAGAGAAACAAT
>NC_022011.1:5951399-5969862 GCF_000317375.1 Microtus ochrogaster
AATGAGATCTGATGCTCTCTTCTGGCCTGCAGGAATACACACAGACAGAATATTGTATACATAGTAAATAAATAAATATATATATATATATTTTTTTTTAAAAAAAAAAGAACAAATAATCCAATAAAAAATGGAGTACAGACCTAAACAGAAAACTCTCAACAGAGAAATCTAAAATGGCTGAAAAACACTTAAGGAAATGCTCAACGTCCTTAGTCATCAGAGAAATGCAAATCAAAACAACTCTGAGATTACATCTTACACCTGTAAGAATGGCCAATATAAAAACAAGCAAACAAACAAACAAAACAAAACTGATGACAACTTATGCTGGAGAAGTTTGGGGTAAAGGGAACACTCCTGCATTGCTGGTGGGAATGCAAGCTGGTACAGCCCCTTTGGATGTCAGTATGGAGATTTCTTAGAAAATTAGAAAACAACCTTCCTCAAGACTCAGCAATACCACTTTGGGGTATATATCCAAAGGATGCTCAGTCGTGCCACAAGGACATGTGCTCAACTATGTTCATAGCAGCTTTGTTTGTCATAGCCAGACCTGGAAACAATCTAAATGTTCCTCGACCAAAGAATGGATAAGGAAAATGTGGTACCTACACATTGGAGTACCACACAGCAGGAAAAATAATGACAGCTTAATTTTTCAGGCAAATGGATGGAGCTAGAAAACATCATTTTGAGTGAGGTAACCCAGACCCAAAAAAGACAATTATCACATGTACTCTCTCATAAATGGTTTTTAAACATACAACAAAGAAATTCAGCCCACAAATCACAATCCCAGAGAACCTAGACAACAATGAGGACACTAAGAAAGACTTACATAGATCTAATCTACATGGAAAATAGAAAAAGACAAGATCTCCTGAGTAAATTGGGAGCATTGGGACCTTGGGAGAGGGTTGAAGGGGAGGGGAGAGGCAGGAAGGGGAGCAGAAAAAAAAATGTAGAGCTCAATAAACATCAATAAAATTGAAAAAAAAAAGGAAAGAAAACTGACAGGCCACTTCTCTAGTTGACAAGATGACAGGTTCAGAGACGCTTGGCATTATGGCGGAAGTCTTGTCATCATGCACATTCTCTAGGAGCTCCAGCCACAGCCACATTCTGTCCCTGCTGGCTCCTCAGTACATGGTAACCTTACACATCTCTGACCCTCCATGTGCCATCGTGTGGGCTTTGGTGTAGGCATTAGAGGGCTCACAAATCCACACTTTGATCTGTCGTCTCCACAGCTCCTCCCTCCCACAAGCTCCCTCTGACTCTGCAGAACTGGGCAGCTCTGGCCCTGGTCCCTCTGCTCACCATGCACGTGGAGGAGGAGAAGCAGGAGCCCACAGGCCACAGCAAACAGCCAGCCAGGAAGTCTACCGAGTGGCATGGTTGAATCCCGGGCAGAAGTCTGTGCTGCTGCAAGATGACAGTCTCTCAGCAACAGGAAACAGAACAGGTAGGCCTTGCCCAGGCTAGAATTTATACTTTTCAGGATGTGGGTGTGGAAAATGGTTGAGTGGGGCAAAGTTCTTATTGCAGGAGAACTGATAAGGCAGAAGTCAGTAGGGAATCAATAGCCAGCAGGCAGGACAATGACACTTCTGCAGGTTCTGCTTCTTCCCTGGACTCTTGGATAGACATGGCATGGCATCTGAAGTCCTGGAATGTCAGAATTCCTGTCCTTGAATATGAAGTCACCATGATCCCTGGCCCTTTTACTCACCAACCCAATGTGGTGTGGGAGAGAAGATCAGGGAGCAGAGAGCTGTAACAGGAGAAGCCGCGGGGCTTCTGTGGGGAGGAACACACTCAAGATGTCTCAGATGGAGAGAAGTGAGAGAGCAGGAGCTCTGAGTGTGACCTTATCCTCTTCCCCCTCTCTCTTTCTCTCTCTCTCTCTCTCTCTCTCTCTCTCTCTCTCTCTCTCTCTCTCTCTCTGTGTGTGTGTGTGTGTGTGTGTCTGTCTGTCTGTCTGTCTGTCTGTCTGCCTGTCTGTGTCTGTGTGGGGTATGGGGGGGGTTGAGTTTGTGTATGCATGTGTTGACTATGAGTTCAATAACACCTTCAAGCCCTAGTGAAATGGTCCTTAATCTCCTTAATGTTATGACCCTTTAATACAGTTTCTTATGTTGTAAGTATCTCCAAACATAAAATCTGGCATGCAGAAATCCTGACATACCACCCCTGTGAAAGGCTCAATCAAATCCTAAAGTGGTCATGACCCACAGGTTGAGAACCACCACTGCCTTAGTGGCTAGCCAAGGCATCAGCCCACATGCACTCAGGTGAAGAGCTTTTCTCTCTGCCCAGCTCCTGAATCCAACTGAAGCTCTTTTTCAACTCTGCTTCCTGGTGTTGAAGATTGGCATTACAAAATGAGCATTTTGATGATGTCCTATGGCTGGCCTTCAAGGCAATGTAAAAGGTAGTGTCCTAGGATGACCTGGGTTTGTCATGTGCAGAAGTCTTGTGAGCATCGGGATCTAGACGATGGGGGATAGAGCCCTTTAATGACAGAAAAAATGTTTTAGGTGAACACAGAGACAGATTGAGTACCATTTATCACCTTTGTACAATGGAACATATTATAAGAGAAAGTTTTTAATACAGGGCCTAAAAAAAGTTTAGGGACAACAATAAAGTCAGAATATAAATTAATAATACAGGATCTGATGAGAATGATTAGTCACAAGGAACCAAAGAGTTCCTGGGGAATCTGTAAAAGTTAGAAATAGCCTTCCATACATGGACAGGTACTCAGGGTGACAGCAATAGGGTGTTATTTCCTGGACATTTCTGGACCTTCTGATGCTCCCTTCCCACTTCCAGGACACACCTCACAGTCAAACAGATTCACAGATGTCCTGAGTCTGTGAACATGAACCTCATAGCATCTCAGGCAGACTCAAACAACACACACACACACACATACACACACACACACACACAGCATTGCCTGTGCGGCACTGACATGAGAGCTGCGAGAGACACACACTGTGACTGCACACAAAATGCTGGCCTGCTGTGCTGGGGATCAGGAAATGAGGGATAATGGAACGTTCCCCTAAGGACCTAACAAACTACAAACTCTAAGCATGAGTGAAGATAAGTGTTTGGATACCATGGGTTTGTCGACTCTTCTTTACCTCAGAAAATGTCCCGCTTTGGGTGCTGTGCAGTCTTAAGCAGCCCTGCTCCTCTCTGCCTGGGAGTGCAGGGAGGGTCCAGGGAGACCCTCCTCCTGCTGTGTGTCATCTCTACAGCTCCACCTCCCTGGACCTCCCCTCCCACAGCACCACATTCAACACTGCAGAGTCTGGCAGACCTGATGAGTGGCAACAAGAAAAGTTAAAAGCCCCAAATCAGCCAAGCGAATCTTCTCCTGCAGCCCTCCCCATCTGACCCGCAGGAATCAGCATCTTTGGTGCCACCTTTGTGGATGAGGCCAGGGCAGCAGCCACTCACAGCCACCCAAGAGTGACTTCCAACATCTTTCTCAGTCAAGTGCTCACCCTGCCCTGTGACTTGCTGCCTGCACACACTGGCCTTCCAGACAGCATCTTTGTCCATGCATCTCACTGAGGGCTCCTGCCTGTGATGACTGACAGTTATTGCAACAGACAAAACCTACAGAAATGATCCTGATTAGAGCCTGCCTATACCCACAGTGCTTTATCTTCAAAGAAAACCTTGCCATAAAATCTTGTGTAATCTACACTGAAATGTCCTTCTGGCTGGAAGCTAAAAAGCCATATCCAGAAAATAAAATTATGTGAACATATTTCTTCTCTTTCTGTATTTTGTTTGGTTTTGTATTTTGAGACAGAGTATTATATGTAGTCCACGCTAGCCTGCTCTCTCAGCTTTCAGGATCTGGGTTTAAAGGTGTATCACAAAACATGCAGCTAATACACCCTTCTAAGTAATCCTGGGCATCGTCTGCAAGCCCCTGCCAATGTAATGTTCTCATGGATGACATAGGCCAGAATGGAAGAGGACAGACACACTCCATCCCTTTGGTTGCGTTCACCCTCGTCCCGCAAGGAATGACGCGACCACCAGAGCTCTTCTTGCTGCAGTTTATTCCAGGACTTAATTCACTTTCTCTCTCTTCCCCTCTCTTTCCTTCCTCTCTCCTTTCTCCTTTTTTCCTCTCTCTCCCTCTCTCTTTGACCTCTCTCCTTTCTCTTTGTCTTTCTCTCCTCTCTCGCCGGGCAAACCTCTCTTAGTCCTTAAGCAGGCATGGGCTGCCAATCCCGGATTGCCAGGTGGGCACTGCCCATAGGCCCACGCATATGCAGGCAGCTGATAATCATTGCGTGATCATAGCATAGGTCAGACTTTAGCCATAGGAGTTGATTATACATCTCCATCAGGTGTGATTCCACGCAGCTCGCTACACCCTTTAGTTATCTCTGACTCTGAGCTAGACAAAGAATACTCCAAACAGTAGCCATGATTGAGTCAGGCAGACCTTCCTGCTTGGAGAACCCTGGTGACCTCCCAGAGTCTGGTGACCCACAGCAGGGGTCACAGGCGAGGTGAGTTCAGTGGATCTGACTGGGGAGACTCAGGAAGAGACCAAGAAAGTTTACACTATCAGAGTGCAGAGGTGCAGGAAGGAGGTCAGTGTGTCCACACTAGGGGAGTGTAAGTGCTGCACACACACTGGGCATGAAGCCCTTTCTGGTTCAATTTCTGATAAGAGCCTGCGAGTTGCTGATAGGCCCAGAGCACACATGTCGTTTGCTCTGCAAGCCTGCACCAGGGTAGGTGTATGGTAAAGGAAACACAGGGACCACTAAGGTCAACTGAGGTATGTGGGACACCAGGAACTTTTGTGTGTCCCAATAACTCTGTGCCTTTTGAAGGCTGACAGGCCACAGTTCTGTCCTAAGGGGTGACACACTCACGGATACCTGGTGAAAATGCTGGAAGGGGGGCAGCAGACTTGTTCCGTGGCTGGGTTTTGGTCATTTCCCTAGTATAGTACAATCAGGACTTGTCCTATCCCCCTGCTCTCAATTAGATGCATACTCTGTGATCCCAGTTCCTGCCTGGGCAAATCTTGTATCCTCAATTCCCTGATTGAAGGAACAGCTGAGGTGTGGAGGTTGAAGGTCTCCAGGTCCTCCAAGCTCAGAGTCGGAGAACCAGTTCCTCTAGTTAACTGGACGGTATTGTAATCTCCCAAATCCTGGGCTTCTGCAGCAAACTGGAGGAGGGTCCCATGCACTCTGCCACTTAGTGCAGTGTCATTCAGGCCAAGACCATAGAGAATGTGGAACAGAGAGTCTCACTAGTCATTGTCTGTATATGAGGAAATTGTGAAAGAGTGGTGTGTGTGTGTGTGTGTGTGTGTGTGTGTGTGTGTGTAGCGGCAAGGGAGTAAAGCTCAAGGAAGCAGCTGAAATGAGACTCCACTTCACACCCATTTAATATAATCAAACTTAAGACCCATAAGCAAAAACGTTGGCAAAGACACGGAGCAACTGATACAACTACACACAGACAGAGGGGCAGTACAGTGATTAGATGGTGATTTGAGAAGGCAATTTCACCTTTTCTCTGAATGTTAAGCACATTTGTTCTATGACTCAACAATTCTACTTTCAGGACTTTAGCCCGAAGAAACAAGTGAATGTCTTCACACCAAGCCATGAGTTCTGTTTGTTTGCTTGTATTTTGTTTTGTTTTGACACAAGAGCTCTCTACATAGTCCTGGCTGTGTGAGAGCTCACATTGTAGACCAGGCTAGCTCCGACTCACAGATTCACTTGCCTTTGCCTCCTGAGCGCTTGGATTAAAGTCGTGTGCCACCGTGCCCAACTCAAAGTCTTGTTTGAAGACGTGCAGGACGGCTTGATTAAAATAGCCCAAACCAGAAGTCACTCAGATGTGCACCGACAGGTGAGTGGGTGCAAGGCGTTCACTCACAATCAAAGGAAAGTGTCATTTGAATCTCAGCGACATAACGCTCAATGACAGAATCTTTCACACATGACTCTTCTCCGTGATAGTGTAGACAAGACTCTGAGGGTTCTGAATTGTATTCTATTTCCAAACATCAGCTCCAGGAAGCAGTCAGTTGGTTGCCAGGAAACAGGGCTCACGTCAATGGTTAATGAAAAGAAGCACAGAGAAACACTTGTTGTTAGTCAGAAAACAATCTCATACCCGAAGTGGGTGTGGCTACATGTCTCATATTTTATCCCACTACCCTAAGCTGTGGGAGTAAATGAGTGAATTTGAGTGCATACTCTTATCATTTGACAAAAAAGCCCTACAAAAATAAGACAAGTGCTGAAATCTACAAAGTCCACCACTAACACTGTCTATCTGCTGAAATAAGCTTGCAACCAGCAATAGACTCAGGCTCTGGCAGAACCAGCCGGCCGTTGTGAAACTTTGACTTTGTCTGCCCTCTGGTGCCCAAGGTGAGCAATGCAAGAGTCGTCACTTCTTGGTGTCCTGTGGTCAGTTTTCAATGCAGTTTACGGAAAAAAGACAGACTTGGTGCACCTGGGAAAACCAGAATTCCAAAAAGGCGGTTTCTCAGAGGCAAAAAGCTATGGCTATCTCAGGCCTATAAGAAGATCTAGCTGTGTGGTGACAGAGATGAAATGTCTTAGGAAAAGACCGGCATACACCCCAATTTGGCACCCTTATAGGAAGACAAAGTAGAAGGGAGGGGTTTCGTTTTTCTTTGCTTAGAGGACAAATAAAAGAACTTACGAATGAAAATAAGGTAAGAATGGAAATTAATGACATGGGGGACCAAGGATAATAGGGGTGTCATAAGAGCCATGGGTGTGTAGGGAATTTTAAAAGGCATAAGGACCCTCGATACACGGATAGGTGCTCAGGGAGACGGGTAAGGGACAGCAGTCTCTTCTGATGGACATGCCTGGGCTTTCTGACACCCCCATCCTCATTTCGGAAACCCACAGTCAAACATCTTCACGGTATAGATGGGATCTCTGTCCACGAAACTTATGAAACACCAATCATGCCTGACACTTGTCACAGCAAGAGACAACTCGCTGAGGTGGTCGTTTAGAGACTCCTCAATAATGCTTCACCCTCTATGATGATATGAGAAAGTTGTGCCATGCTGTGCGGTGAAGTGAGCTGTCTTGGAGTGAAAAGTCCAGCTCCAGAAAGTTTGTGACCATACTGTGGAAAATAAACACAGGAGCTCACTCCTGTAAATCCTGTATATTCACAGAAGACCCTACCAGCTTGATGGTCCCTGTGAAACCAAACCTGGAAGGAAGGGAGAGGATGGGACTCAACCCTGCCCTCTAGTGGTTGTAAATGATTCTGACCACGGCAGTTACAGATTTTTCTAAGCAGGGAACAGGATTGGGTCAGGCTGACGTTTCTGCCACCGAAGGCACTGGTGACCTCAATAGCCTGGTTGGCAGCGGGCAAAAGAGAAAGTCTGGTAGGGAGGGGCTAAGGGATAAAGTAAGTGCTGCCTCCTTAGGGTAGGTCAGATTCAAGTGGCCTAGCAGGGGTCACCAGGGTACACATTAGGATGCCCTGTGGTGAGAGACATAAAGAACTGCGCATGCGCGCGCTACTGCCTGACACATCCCCTTTGCCCTGGAAGTCAAGCATTGTTTTGCCCCAGGTCTAAGTGTTCTACATGGGGAACAGAACACAGGGGCCTCCTAGTGCAGGTGTGGGGTGTGGGGCCAGGAGTTTCTGTGCCTTCCTGGACAAGGAACCTTGCTGGGAGCCCTTTTCATCAGTCAGTCAATGCCAGAGAGCACATTCAGAACCAAATGCCAGAAGGAAGCCGTTATTACCATCATTATCCCACGGTGAGTAACAGCTCCAGCCACTTCCACAGCCACTCACAGAGAATGAAAATGTCCCAACCCTCACCCACCCACCCCCACCCAGAGGTGTCTAACCTCCAAGTTCAGCACTCCTCAGAGCTCCTTGTGCTTGACTGGATCCTGTGTTGGATGTCCTCAGAAATACCTGACCCTCCCAATGCCACAAGAGACCCTGGATCTGTAAACGTTTTTGGCAGTTCATTGGGTGGGAATAACTCCATACCCTAGCGCGCTCTCTCTCTCTCTCTCTCTCTCTCTCTCTCTCTCTCTCTCTCTCTCTCTGTGTGTGTCTCTCACCTGTCACGGTCTCCCACCAGCAAGGAGACCTGCCAAGGCCTTGGGTGGCCCACCACTGCCCCTCGTGGGACTGGCCTCAGGTCACCTGTGTTATGTTTATGAACGATAACACTATCCCCAATCATCTACCCTCCACAAGCTCCTCTCTGGGGTGCATCCTCACCCTCAGGCTCAGCCTCTGACTCTACACAATTGTGTAATTCTTATTCAAGTCCCTGTGCTCTGCAAAGGTCTCCTCCTGCACTGGGAAGAGGGTATGGCCCACATACCCCAGCATGTAAACAGGCAGAAAGTCTGTCTGCCACATTACTTTAACTTCAGCGTCTTGGTCTGTGTCTGCACTGTCGTTAGGCAGTGCTGTGTCTCACGGACAAGCAACAGAATATCAAGGCTGCCTCCAGAAGCTTGACCCAGACACTGTAGGCTAAGCACACGGTGTGCCTGGAAAGATCATTGTGCCCGCAGGAGAATTCCTGAATAGGCTAAGGTTACAGGCTGCAGTGTGCCTCTGACCAGCAAGCAGGGGAGATCCTCCAAGAGGTCCTTTGAGACATCAGGAACCTTTTCCCTAAGTCTTGAGTCCTTGTGTTAACTTTCCCTGTAATCACATTCCCACTGTGGGGTTTTGCCTGGAAAGAAGAGTGCAGGAAGCTGTAAGTAGTACATTCTCGGGCCCCAGATGGAGAATAGGGCGGACCTTCGGGGAATTTGATCTGGGTAAGGAGAACTGCACGTGCACACACAGTGAGAGCTCGGTGGAGAGGGGAGGAGGGGGGGCTCATCCCCCCAAAAAAATCCTTTTTGCTTCCAGGACTCATAGTTTACGGGCTCCACCTTCAAGTATACATCATCTTTTCTATTTTAGTTCCTAGCCTGAGAGGCTATGTCGGCCCTCCCCAACTCATACGTAAATATGACGTTCTCAAGTTCATGATCGCTCGTCTACTTTAAAAGCATGTAATTAGTGCCTGCCGATCCCTGTTCGGGGAAAACAGCGTGACTTTTGTGGATCTACGGTTCCGTGATAGCCGGAGAGCAAGTTTGAGCATCCGAATGCCTTTTCGGCCTAACCTCCTGAAGAGGGTGGTTTGGGTTCAATCTCGAGGGGCTTTTAGTGCCCTTGTCAAACGGTATTGGCTTCTGCGTTCCAGCTCCCAACAGGATCGCACGGCCAAGAGCCGCGGGGGTCTCTTCTGATACTCTGGCGAGAGCTACCAGCATTTCCCCGGCTCCGCGTAGGCTGCACGACAATATTTTGCAAACTACCGGTCGAGTCCCAGGAGCGTGGCAGGTCCCTTGCGCGACCCCGTAGTCACACCACGCCCTCGCCTCATTCCCAGGAAGTGCGCCCGCCGTAGGAGCGGAAGTACACACCACCCGGGGGTTGTGGGAACCGCAGTTCCGGGATGGTGGGCGGCGGTGGCGGCTCTGGTGGCAGTGGGCGCGGCGGGCTTCTCGAGAACGCCAACCCCCTCATCTATGAGCGCTCCGGGGAGCGGCCAGTGACGGCTGGCGAGGAAGACGAACAGGTGCCCGACAGCATCGATGCCCGCGAGATCTTCGATATCCGCCGCTGCTGGGCGCTGGCGGGACGGTGGGGGCTTGGGGTACCGGGAAGAAGTGATGCGCAACACACGCTGGTGGAGGGGTGTCCCGGTTAGGCATATCTGCGGAGGTTCTGAGTGGGCCAAAACTTAAAGTCCCTTTTCCTTCACTTGGCACATCTCATTCGGTCCATTAATGACCCCGAGCATCCGCTGACACTAGAGGAGTTGAACGTAGTAGAGCAAGTTCGGATTCAGGTGAGTCACCGGCAGCATCAGAGTGTGGGAGCTTGTTCAAATAGTTTTAAAAGGTTCCGTTATACATTAGAGGCTGGCGTTCTCCATCCACAAACGGCGAAGAGGTTGTTTTTCCACTTTATGGCTGTGATTAAAACTGAAGCCCATAAAAGTTAGGTGACTTGGCCAAATCAATAAACTAAAGAGAGGGTCTCTGTGCTAGGGGCGGTCGTGTGATCTTTCCAATCTCCCTTGTCAACCCAGGTTAGCGACCCCGAGAGCACAGTGGCCGTGGCTTTCACACCCACCATCCCACACTGCAGCATGGCCACGCTTATTGGGCTGTCAATCAAAGTCAAGCTTCTGCGATCCCTTCCCCAGCGCTTCAAGGTCAGTTGGAGTCAAGCCTAAGGGTGAAACAGCTACTGAGGAGAGGGGACATCAGAGTGGAGACTGGAAGGATCCCAACTCGCAGAGATGAACTGCGAGGAAACGCCAAGCTGATGTGACAAGAAATACTCCAGAAAATAGTGAGGAGTGTGGCAGAAAGGGAAGCCGTAGATGGGCTTGCTGGAGGCACTGGCAGACCTTTAAGTCAATAGCAGCTGACGGGGTCCTTGGGTAGAAGTGGATGGACTGCAGGTGGGCTTGGGTGGGACAGAAGGGCCAGGATCAAGAGAAGTGATTAGAAGGAAGGTAGGGACCGGACATGGTGTCCAAAGGGAAGGGACCGCCCCCCTTGAAAAAGGACAAACAGAAGTGCTCAGTCACAGGTTGTCTTTCTCCCAGATGGATGTGCACATTACACCCGGGACTCACGCCTCGGAGCATGCAGGTTAGTGTGGGCTGGTGGGGAAGTTGATTTTTCTTTCCCCTAGAGCCCCAGCTGTGTGAGACTTTCCCTTTGCTATAGCAGTTTATAAGGAAGGTTAGGACTTAGGACTAGGGGTCTATGTGAACAAAATTGCCAGACTCCAGCCTAGACCAAACTGGCCTGACTTAAATCTCCTGCTTCCCATGAACTTCCCTCTGATATTCCCCAAGGACATTGTGTCAGGCTTCAGGAAGTACTGGAGACAGACTGAGCAGTCCCTGGAGGTATGGGGACAAGCGTGTATCCCGACAAGAGAGTGTGGGCACAGGTGATAAGGATATCCTGATCAAGGCTTGGAGTCCCGCGAAGGTGATAGAGGACCTTTATTGGTAGAGGTAGAATCTGTACTGAGGCTAGCAGTCTGGTTAGAGTTGCTTTTTAACCCTCTTTTTCCACCCCTCTTTCCTACCTAGTGAACAAACAGCTTGCAGATAAGGAGCGAGTGGCAGCCGCCCTGGAGAATACCCACCTACTAGAGGTTGTTAATCAGTGTCTGTCAGCCCGCTCGTGAGCCAGGCTTTTGACCACCAGCCTGCACACAGGTGTCCTGGCCTCAGCTCCACCAAGAGCTTATGGCTTTGTTTTCTTGAATCACTGACAATGAGAAACTAACATTTTTTCATTTTGTAATAAACCCCTAATTTATATTCATTTCCCAGCATGCCTCAGCATCTTTCATGATGGAGTCATTTGTTGTTGTAGAGGGGAATGTGGTAGTGGCTGCCTTTGCAGGGTGAGTCCGTGAAGTGCCCCCATTATTTTGTATTTCTCCCAGTGGGGCTAGAAAGATGGCTCAGCAGTTGAAAACACTTAACTGCTCTTAAAGAGGACCTGGGTTAGGTTCCGAGCACCCACATGGAGGCTTCCAACCATTTGTAGCTTCAGTTCCAGAGGATCCAGGCACACATATGGTACCCACACATGCATACATTCAGGCAAATACTCGTGCACATAAAATAAATCAGTAAGTTGGGTATGGTAGTGCACACTTTAGTTCTAGCACTCAGGGGACTGAGGCAGGCAGATCTCTGCTTTCTGAAGCCAGCCTGGTCTGCATAAAGAATTTCAGGATAACTAAGGCTGTATAGACAGACCCTATCTCAAACAAATGAAATTAAATCTCTTTTTTTTATTTTTTTTTTAGCTCTTCCAATGTTTCAGTTAGCAAAAGTTGCAAATGTAAAAAACAAAAACACTTTTTTTTTTTTGAAATACATAAATATACCTGAATAGCCAAGCCACCAATGGGTTCAACTCAGTAGATTCAGTTGACCTGTTGTGACACTGGCCTTACTTGTGTGTGTGTTTATAGAACTACTTCAAAAACATAAAAAAAATGTCCTAAATTGATACATGTCTTTTGTCTCAGTTTCTTTTCTGGTTGCTGTTGTAAGACATCATCAATATGGCAACTTATAAAAGAAATGTTTATTTTAGGGCTTACCATTTAAGAGGGCGAGAGACCGTGATAGCAGAGCAATGGCATAGCAGCAGGAACAGCTAAGAGCTCACATCCTTATCCACAGGTTGGAGTCAGAGAGAGGGGGACACTGGAATAGTGAGTCTTTTGAAACCTCAGGGCCTCCCCGCAGTGAGACACCTCCTCCAACAAGTCCACCCCTTCTAATTATTCCTAGTTCTACTGACTGGAAACCAAGTGTTCGAATACATGCGCCTATAGGAGTCCTTATTCAAACTAACACCACAACTGTAGAACAGTTCTTTGTCTGGACAGAAATTGAGCCATTCTGCTCTGAGAATGGAAGTGTATGCCTGTAATTCCAGCACATGAGAAGTGGAGGCAGAAGGATCAGAAGTTCAAGGCCAGCCTTAGCTACTTAGTGAGTTTAATGTCAGCTTGGGCTATTACATGAGACTGTCTCAAAACAAAAGACTAATATCCAGTATCCAGTCCTGTGCGAGCTTTCCAGAAGCAGCACTTAGATCTTTACTGTGTGTCTATGTGTTGTGTTTGGTTCTTTTTGTCTTCTAAGATTTTCTCTCTCCTTCTTCCCACTGGGAGTCAGTTTTCCATAACTACATAAACAAAGTAATTTATGAAGAAAGCAAGTTTGGGGGCTGAAGAGACGTTCTTCTAGAAGATCTGAGTTTGGCTCCCAGCACCCATATCAAATACTCGGAACCACCTGTCACTCCAGCTTCAGAGGACTCAGCACCCTCTTCTTGCCTCCACAGGCACTCCACACACAATGTGGCATATGCACACACATACATATAAATAAAAAACAAGTCAGGGTTTGTTTTGATTTGCTCTTTTTAGAAGAAGAGGACTGGAGAGAGAACTCAGCCATTCAAGGTACTTGTTCCTCTCGCAGAGGACCCAGGTTCAATTACTGACACCCACATGGTGGCTCACAAGCATCCATAACTCCAGTTCCAGGGAATCTGATGCCCTCTTCTGGCCTTTGCAGACATCAGGCATGCCTATGATGCATAGACATACATGCTGACCAAATCATCTTTAAAAAGTAGATTTATTTCATTGTTGTGGAGGTTGTAGTCCATTGTGATCGGTGCTGTTGTTTTAGGGCCTGTGGTTAGCAGCGTATTGCTGCAGAGCATGTGGCAGAGAAAAAAGGTTACAGTCAAGTGCATGTTCCTGAAGAGCTCCCGCTGGGCACGACCACCTCCTCCCTGTGGCTCCACTTGGAAGAGTGAGCCTTTGACACCTGGCCCCCTCAGAATGTTTGCAGAGCCAGGCTATAGCGCCCACCCTGTACATCTTAACTCTTGACCTTAAAAAAAGAGGAAAAAACCCAAGAGAGTTATTTTAGGCAAGTCCCACCATGTGGTGTGTTTCTTTGTCCACTGGAATGAGCTCAGGTTTGAGGGTTTGCCCAGGAGTGGTGTGTGTGCTGTGACATTAACCTGCACATAGGATACCTTTGCCCACCGGTAGTGATGCCTAGGTTAAAATAGCAATACTCATTTTCTCTCCGGAAAGGGTCCCGGGGAATCTTCACCATTCATCCTTCAGGGGTTTGTGTTACTCAGGTGCTGGGTAAGAGAAGCTCGGCGCTATAAAATGATATGACCATGTCAGGGACCTCTGCCTCCTGTTGCCCTGTACCCCGATTGCCATTTGTCATCTCAAGAGAGATCATTGTTCTCAGATCTTAGCCATTTGGAAGCTCTTTCCCAGGACTGCCTCCGATTTTCCTGCTTCAGTCTCCTCTCTGATGGGACTGCCCAACCCTATGGGAGCCCAGACGTGGCTATTGGCGGTGTCCTCATTATCAGAGAGCCTGGCCCTTTAAGATCTGTTGAGTTATTTGCTTGTTTGTTTGTTTTAGCTTCTTGAGTCAAGGTCTCACTGAGTGGCCTAGGCTGCCTCAGACTCAGAGTCCTGAGTGCTGGGATTATCTATCCATGCCCAGCAAATCACCCTGCTCTGCGTGCTGGTTGGTTTTCTTCCTTATCTACCCTTTGCAGGTGAGGAATGATCTAGGAAAATATCCGGAAGACTTCCCGCTACAGATAAAATACTGCTCCCTTGGCAGGAGTCACTGTTGTCTCTGTAGAAAGGCCTGGGCCCATCCCAAACCACAGCTCCCATGTCTCAGTTCATTTTTAGCAAGAGCTGGATGTGACCACCCAAGACCGAGAAGATGAAGCCATTGGCCCATGGCATCTCTTTGGGACTGCTCTGTGCACATGTAAACTTTCCCTTGGCCTAGCTCAAATGATATCCCAGGCACTTTGGTCCTCCATTTTCACAGGTGAAAGAACTGAATGTTTCAGAGAGATGAGGTGACCCACCAGGGTGACTAGGCCCAGAGATCCTTTCCAAGTTGTGGGGCTCACCACATGGGAACCTCAGCGTGGCAAGCCCCATCTGTCTGAGATGGCCATGGTATCTGTATTCAGCCATGTTCAGAGAGTCAGGTGCTTTTGAGTCATGCTGATTGTCTTTCCTGGTGGCCAAGCCACTGGAGTGAAAGATATCAATCACTAGCATTTCAGTCCCTTTGACAGTTCTTCATTTTTGTTTATTTATTTATTTATGTATTTATTTATTTGTGTGTGTTGGTGTTTTGCCTGCATGTATGTCTGTGTGAGGGTGTAGGATCCCCTAGAACTGGAGTTAAACACAGCTGTGAGCTGCCACGTAGGCACTGGGAATTGAACCCAGGTTCTTTGGAAGAACAGTCAGTGTTTTTAACCACTGCACCGGCTCTCCTGCCCCACTTTGGCATTCTTGGCTCATCTGTCTTGGCTGTCTGCAAAGACACCACCTGTGAATACTGAACCAGCACCCAGAGAACTCTCTGGAACCCCAGCTGTGCTGTGAAGGCATAGCGGCGGTTGGAGGAGGATGAAGTTTAAGATCTCTGAGACCGTCCACCACACATATCTAGCTGTGCTATTTCTGGACTGTGATCTCTCCAGCCTCGGTTACTATGTCTACACAATGGGAATAACAAATCACAGCTAAATGAGACTGCCTCAGAGGTTAGATGACACAAATGAACACGCTCAGCTGCGTTTATTTTCTCCCACCATCCTGCCCTTGACACAGTATGGCTCTGCTCAGTGAAATGAATTAAGTCACAGAAGAGATCAGGGGCCCTGAAATCAGAGGGCCGTCGTGGGGGGAGGGGTGCGCAAGTTTAGCTGTATTCATTATTTTTCTCATTGCTGTGACAAAATCCATGACGAGGGACAACTGGGGGAAGGAAGGGTTTGTCTTGGCTCACAGTTTGAGGATATACATCATGGTAAGGAAGGCATGACTTCACACATGTGAGGCCGCTGGACATGTTGCACCAAAATTTGGGAAGCCAAGTGAGATGAATGCCAGTGCTCGGGTCACTTTCTCCTTTTTATAACCTTGGATCCCAGTTTATGGAATGATGCTACCCGAATTCAAGATGGGTCCTCTCTCCAGTTAAACCTTTCTGAAAACACCTATAGACACACCCGGAAGCCCATGACAATTCTAAATACAGTCAAGCTGGCAATGGAGATTAACCCTCAGAGCATCCAAGCGCTGTTTTCAGCATTTAGTCACCTGAGGGAGGAGTGGGAAGGGTCCCACAGAGAAGAGGTGGGCTTGGATAACACAGGAGTTGTCTGCATTGTTCCTGGGGTCCCTGACCTTCATCAGGACAGAACATCATCCTGGAGATACTGAAGCAGAAGCAAGAGACAGTTCAGGGATTCCCTCAACCTGCCTCATCCAACCAAGGATGAGGAGAATACAAAGGTGTCTGCTAAGATATACCATTCTTGAGGCTTTCCACATTTCGTGTTATTTATGTCTCAAAACTAGGGAGATATTATCCTTGGTCTACATGGAAGGAAACAGGCTCGTCTGGGACAAATGAACAAAGGTGAACCTGCTAACAAGGTACAAAGCTGGTTCCAACCATAGTTTGTTCCTTCTGGGCAGCTGAGAGTGTTGAAAGGACCAGGTGGCAGGAGTATAGCAGGAAATGATCTAAAGGTCATGTCCTGATATTGGATCGTGGAGCTCCTGGCTATACCTAGGCTTGTGATGTTCATCTCTGGCCTGTTGGCATAGCCACAGGAATGCCTGGGGTCTGAGTGGCTCTGTGTGGATGCCGTTGCCTTGGCAAAGAAGATACACTGTTGAGGTCGAAAGCTCAGATTACCAGAGGGGAAAGTCAGCCCTCTTTCCCTGCATGGCCCCTTCTGGGAAGGTATACAGTTCTCCTCCAGCTATCCTCTGCCAGACACTCTCCTGGACACCTCAGGGTTCTTTCCAGCCACACTGTATGTTCATGCCATGGGGGGGGGGAAGGGGACATGTATGTGTCACAAACAGCCAGCCAGGGTTCCTGATGAGAAGTGATCACTGACTCTAGAGACTTCTGTGTCCTGTAAGGAGAGGCTGGAGCCCCCAACTCCCTCTTCCCATTGAGCCTTATCCAAGAAACAAAAACCAGCCTGGGCTTCCTGGGCCTCCAAGATCCCTGCTTCATAGAAAGGACACATAAGCAGGTGCCTCGGCTCCGCTTTTGCTTGCCTTGAGGGCCTTCAGAACAAGAGGACTGTGCATCATAAGCTCCCTAACCTTACCCCCAGCCAGTTTCCTCAATTCAAGGTCTTCCTAGGTGTTGCCAAGGAGACTAATGCAGCAGCAGCAAGTCTGGCTCAAGTTTCCATGGCAACCTGAAATAGCCCACTAAGGTCCACCTATGTATGATGTCACCTGAGTCAAATGGGTGCCCTTCCACCCCCATCACAGTCATCACAAATGTCTAAAAGCAAGTTCCTGTCTCAAAGTACGTCACAGCTGGTACGCAGAAACAGAGACAGCAAGCACGCGCGCACGCGCGCAAGCACACACACACACACACACACACACACAGTCTTCACTCTAGAGACAAGGAAGGAAGGAACAGGTCATGATGTCCAATTCAGGACTGGGGTCCTCTAGCAGGGAGAGGCAGACCCAGGACTAGACACTCAGCCCACCCGATCACCTCTCCTCCTCTCTGACATTATCCCAGTTCTCACCCAACATCTAAGGTAAATCTGAGGCAGTGGTAACACCACATCTACTTCTGCCGTTGATAAAAGGGTCTGGCACACAGTATGGGTCAGCACATATGAAATGAGTCTTAAACAGAGCAGAGGCCCTGGGGCCTGGTGCCTGAAACTTCCCTACCCCTTACCCATACCCTGTTTATGAGCAAAAGGCCCAGCCTGGGGCTCGGGAGCAGGAAGAACTTGGAGACTGTAAATAGGCTGGCTGTAAAGACTGTAAAGAAGGATCTGGAGTTCCCCACAATCAGCCTGGATCCCCCCTCCCCACCCGCCCAGCCCCCCAGTCTGGGCAACCTCATGCCCAGAAACAAAATGGCTAGGGCCAGGGTTAGATATTTTTAGCAGAGTTACTGGCAGCTGCTTGGCATGCTTAGAGATAGGGTGGGGACTTGGGTTTGTGTTTTCCTTTCTCTGGCTCTGTAGTTTCTCTCCAGGAGACAAGCATACACCTCCACCTAGTAGGCTTAACAGAAGAGTCCACTGATGTGCCCTCTCCCTGCGCCCTCCCTTCTAACCCTCTAAGGGACCCAGGGAATCGTGGATGACACCCACCTTCAACATGAAGAACAGTTTCATTGGGGAGACTCTTTAAGTACCAGCACAAGGACTGGAATAGGAAGGACTTAGTGTTGAAGCTAGAAATGCCAGTTTAGGACTCTAAATTCGAGCTAGGGTCCATACCTGGAGGAATGGGTGTCATGGGCTATGAATGTGTCCAGTCCATAACTAGTCTACTCGCTTGGGTAACAGTTCTGATTTGGGCACAAGAAGGGAGACTTCATTCTTAAAGGGATAGACTAAATTTTCTCCAGAGGGAGTTGTACTTCACTGGTCCAGTTACCCACTACTGGCAGCCTCTGCATCATCCACCTCCCGCCTGTGCACCCGCCTCAACCCACACTCCCCCCCTCCAGACCTCACCCCCTCACCCCCCTACCCCCGCCTCTTCCCAGCTACCTGCCCCGCCCTAGCGAGTCTGAGGTCCTAGAAGGGAGGTGGGGGATTCCCGGGGGCGGATGGATGCGTCAGCCTCCCCCGCAGCAGCACCGTGGACCGGGGATGGGGACTGGGGCGGGGGCGGAGGCGGAGGCGGAGGCGGAGGCGGGGGCGGGGGCATA
>NC_022011.1:5969962-6007524 GCF_000317375.1 Microtus ochrogaster
GGGGTAGGAGTGAGGGCGGGGAGCCAGGCTGGTGGAGGTTTAAATAGGCGGCCCTAGAGCTGAGGGGCTAAGGTAGCAGAGGAGAAAAAGGCTGCAGTTTTGCCAGCAACAAGGGTCCGAGTGTCTTTGAAGAGAGGTCTGCGAGTGGATTCTATCTGATCCCTCAGTGGGCTGTGCTGGAGCGCTGATCAGATCCTGAGAGAGTCTGTGAGACTTGGTGAGTGTCCTGACGAAGCGGGGTGGACCACACCATCAGGGCTTGGGATGGATGGGGATCCAGCTGGGTTACCGGTTAAGGCGTGGAGACCTCGGGACTCGCGATAGGTTCTGGCAGGCCCTTGTTCCTGAGCATCTTTCTTGACTCCAGGGTCCCGCCTGCTTCCGCTGTAGAGCTACCATCCCGATTCCTGGTGCCCTAGACGGCAGCAGCTTCCGACACGATGACCCTGAATGGCGGCAGCGGAGGGAGCCGAGGCGCGGGCAGGGAGCGCGATCGCCGTCGAGGCAGCACCCCCTGGGGCCCGGCACCCCCGATGCACCGCAGGAGCATGCCCGTGGACGAGCGAGACCTTCAGGCGGCGCTAGCCCCCGGTTCCCTAGCAGCAACTACAGAGGGAACTCGAACACAGGGGCAGAGGCTGGACTGGCCGGAAGGCTCCTCCGACTCGCTTAGTTCTGGAGGCAGCGGCTCAGTGGAGGGCGTTTACAAAGTGCTGCTGCTTGGGGCGCCTGGTGTGGGCAAGAGCGCTCTGGCGCGCATCTTTGGTGGTATAGAAGACGGGCCTGACGCAGAAGCCGCAGGTGAGAGAATTGAGTTGTTTAGAGAAAAGTAGTTGGGAGGAAGGGGACATAGACTAAAAGTGGCAAACACTATGGAATTTCAAGGCATTTTCAGCATCATGTTACTTCATCGTCCAAGATGGAGACTGCAGAGCCACCACAAATCCCTTCTTACTCCCCACAACCTCTCCCCTACCCATGTGCCAGTCCTTGATATGGAAGAAGTGCCCCGAATAGAAAAGTTGAGTGCTGGGTATGCTTGGGGCAGAACAGTCCTGCCAGCCAGGGCTGGCAGGAACAAAATCAGAAGTTTCTAGAAGAGGAAAGTTAGGTAGCCAAGGTCTCTGGGGAGAGACGGCCACTGTGCTACCTCTGGCCAGTGTGGTCACATTCACGATGAAGCCGAGCAGCAGGAGGTCAGGGAGCCCTGGACACCCAGTACTTTGCTAGTTTGGGGACACAGAGAGAGAGGTGGGGCATTCCATGCCTCCAGCCCCCACCCAGCTACCAGGCTTGTCATTCGTTTGATCATAGCAACCATCTGCTGGTGGAGGAGAGTTATCAGGAGACTCTGAGAAGTGGGAGGTGTGGTCAGAAGAGGAACTGGACACTGGGAACTTTTGACAGCCAACTGATAACTTGGCTATTGGCTCCTTTCCTAGGGCATACATATGACCGCTCTATCACTGTGGATGGAGAAGAGGCATCACTCATGGTCTACGACATTTGGGAGCAGGTAGGATGCAGGCTGGGTCACAGGGAAAGAGGGGAAGCAAAGCCGGGGAAGGGCCTTGCTGGGAATTACAGGGTTGTGTGTGTATTTGTCTCCCCTCCAGGATGGGGGCTGCTGGCTACCTGGCCACTGCATGGCCATGGGAGATGCGTACGTCATTGTATACTCAATAACAGACAAGGGCAGCTTTGAGAAAGCCTCAGAACTTCGGGTCCAGCTGCGGCGGGCGAGGCAGACAGACAACGTGCCCATCATCCTTGTGGGCAACAAAAGTGACCTGGTGCGCTCCCGTGAGGTCTCTGTGGACGGTAAGCAGGCATTGGGTCAGGGAAGGGGGGGCGGGAGATTCTAGCTGGGCTGCGGGCCAGTTAGTCTTGGCTCAGCCTAAGTCCCTGGGGATCATCAGTGGCTAAAAATGTTCAGGAAGAAAACTTGGTGTTGGAGGGTGGAGGAGATGCATCTGGTCCATCGGGCTCCTAGAGGCCTAAAACAAAGGGGAAGGGAAGAACCAGATCTGCTAGGGGAAACTGAGGCACACAAGCACCCTCCTCAACTGCTCCTCGGGAGACAAAAGTGAGGCTGAGGAAATGGAAAAACATACAAAGGATCAGGAGGTCAGAGTGTGATTCCGTGCCCCACCATCCTCAGAATAAGCCTAGTACTCATCAGGCTTCAGCTTCCCCCTTTGTGGCACACAGTACCAAATTCTTCAAACTTGGTGACCTTGCCCCCACCACAGGCCATTGGGCCATTCGTATAACAGCAAACCATAAAATACTCAGCTGTCAAATCATTTGCATTTGTCTTAGTCCGCTACTGCAGAATACATTTTAAACACAGGGCTTTAAAGCATGAATTCCTTTTTGTGGGCCACCATAAACTTTGTGCCTCTCAAGTGACCGAGCAACTGGGATCACTGTGTCTTTAAAAAGGGTCTAAGGCTCTTTCTTCCACTGTTAGAGAATTCTTGAGTTGTAGCTGCCAGATATGGCTAGGGTTTGAGATGGCATCCTCTGCTCCTTGTTGACCGGCACCTGTCTGTCCCCATCACACAGAGGGCCGGGCCTGCGCCGTGGTCTTCGACTGCAAGTTCATCGAGACATCAGCAGCCTTGCACCACAATGTCCAGGCACTGTTTGAGGGTGTTGTGCGCCAGATACGCCTCCGCAGAGACAGCAAAGAGGATAATGCCCGGCGGCAAGCTGGCACTCGGCGAAGGGAGAGCCTTGGCAAGAAGGCCAAACGTTTTCTGGGCCGCATCGTAGCTCGCAACAGCCGCAAGATGGCCTTCCGTGCTAAGTCCAAGTCTTGCCATGACCTCTCTGTCCTCTAAGGCCCAATGGGCCCCTTGCTTAGTGGGCCAGTGGATGGGTGGAGGGGCTGGCCCAGCCAACTGCTCTGGAGGCCTCAGGGCTGGTCCACGCTCTGTGAGACTGAGAACTGTCAGCTGTGCACACCCTGTGTGTTGGTTATGGACAGACAGACAGTGCTGACCAGGGAGGCAACTCCAAGAGGCCACTGCCAGGGAGATGCATGTGCAGGCCCACGTGCATACCAAGCAGCCTGAACCCAGCTCGTGGACAGGACTCTGCCTTTCTCCGTGTGGGTGTATGTGCCCGGGAGCCAGGCTGTTCAGTATGGTTGCTGTTTGTTTACATGCAGATTTTGTAATAAAGACTATTTCCTGACAAGCCAGGGCTGCTGAGTAGGTTTCTTTCATGGTGGTTTCAAGAAGCAAAAAGAGGGGGCTGGAGAGATGGCTCAGAGGTTAAGAGCATTGCCTGCTCTTCCAAAGGTCCTGAGTTCAATTCCCAGCAACCACATGGTGGCTCACAACCATCTGTAATGGGGGTTGGTGCCCTCTTCTGGCCTGCAGCATACACACAGACAGAATATTGAATACATAATAAATAAATAAATATTTTTTAAAAAAAAAGAAGCAAAAAGAGGTGCTGAAATTGAGAGATAAGGGCTCCCTGGCACCGGGTGGTGGTGGCGCATGCCTTTAATCCCAGCACTCAGGAGGCAGAGGCAGGCGGATCTCTGTGAGTTCGAGACCAGCCTGGTCTACAAGAGCTAGTTCCAGGACAGGCTCCAAAACCACAGAGAAACCCTGTCTCGAAAAAAAAAAAGGGCCTCCCTGCCCACATGACCTAGTGTGTGGTCTTGATGGTCCTGTTTGGCCTGGATTTAGTCAGTACAATGGAGAGAACAGATGGGAAACCTATGGTAGTTAGGAGGAATGTTCAAGAAGCAGGAGACAAAACCTCCTTCCAGCCTGTTATCCAGACCCTTCCACGCTGAGGCCTGAAACTGTCTAGCTGACTAAAGATCCTGTTGCCTCTCCATACATTAAAGGGAAACTGAGGCTGCCCCCAAAAAGCACACTTTGCTTTGGATCTCTCAGCCTGACAGGATTGTGGGCTCAGGCTCTGCCCTGGCCTTCCTAAGGGGTAGAAAACAGCTAAAGCCGGGACATGAAGGGGAAAACTTAAGAGAGGGGAGGTAAGGTGGCTGGTGTTGAAGGGGAGGTGTTAAGGGAGGCACCTGCAGGCACTGATGGCTTCTCCACTTCCTGCCTGAGGTTATCCTGCAGGGGCTCAGTATTCTTTACTCTACTATGGCCCATGCTAATACATTGACTAGTTCGTCTTTTACAAAGACCACTCCCTAGAGCTAGAGCTCTCCCTGTCTGGAGTGCAGATTTCACATCTGTGTAGGATGTGTCCCTGTGTGCCATCACTGCCTATCTACCCATCCAGGCCCTCCTAGTAGTGGAGCAGATGACTCTCCCTATATTGTTTTTAAAAGAACCTGGAGCCTCATATATTATAGGCAAATTCTCTACCACTTAGCCACATCCTCAGCCAATGCATTTTGAGACAAGATCTCTCTAAATTGGCCAGGCTGGCCTAGAACTTAACCACGTGTCTTGGCCTCCTGCATAGCTGGAGTTACCAGACCAGCTCTCCTTCCAGGTTCTTTCTCTTCCTCTCCTTCCCTTCCTCTGTGTGTGAGAGATTCTGTGTGGCTGTGGGTGTATATGCATGTGCACTTGCTACCGTGTCACCAGATAACGCTCACAGAGCAGTGACAGTGACAGTTTGTGTGGGCCGAAGAGAGGCCATGCGGCGCTTCAGAAAGTGAAAAGGCAAAAGGAGGCTAAAGGCGGATGTCAGAAGTCTCCCCAATCACCCTCACTTTATTCTTCTTAAACAGAGTCTCTCCCTGAACCTGTAGCTTAGCAATGGAATAGACTGGCTAATCAGCAAGCCCCATGGATTTCCCTGTCTCCACTTTCCCAGTGCTGAGATTGTAAGAGCTCCACCTGGCTTTTACATGGGCGCTGGGAATCTGAACTTAGCTCCTTATTCTTTACTCACTTAGCCATCTTCTTGGTGCCTCCTTCATCCTTCTTGACTGACACAGGTGATAACGTAGGTGTACCTGTAGGAGTCTTTACTTATCTACTGCTTCTTTTGTGTGTGGGTTCGGTTGCCCTTGGCTGTGGCTACCGTCTGAAAATGTGAAAAGGAAAATACCAGGCACCAACAATTCATACATTTTAAACTGGATGATGATCAGAGCAATGTGATTAAAGCCATCTTAAGTCATCTAGCTCTGTCTCACTCAGGATGTGAGTCAGCCTTTGTCATGAGGATCCATGCTGCATAGGCTACCCACCTGTTAGTCACCTAGAAGCCACCTCAGTCATCAGAACCGCTTTCTAATGTCACAGTGCTAGTCACCAGATAATGCTCACAGAGCAGTGACAGTGACAGTTTGTGTGGGCCGAAGAGAGGCCATGCGGCGCTTCAGAAAGTGAAAAGGCAAGTATTGGAAGAAACACAATATATAGAGATTTGGCATCACGCATGGACCGGGCATCCACTGGGGATCTTGGACTGTGTACCTCATGGAGAAGGAAGATGCCTGCACATGTTTTCAGGAGCTGGCATTGCCAGTTGGTGATGGGTAGGAAGTGGCTGAGGGGGGACTGCTACATAGGTCTGCTCATTCCCAAAGCCTGGAGGCAGCCTGGGACCAGCGCCCACTTTTCTTCATTCCACAAACTCTTGGGAGCCCGTGAGGCCTGGTTAGAACCCTGGCTGCAGCTCACTCAGTATCAAAAAGAAGTCTGAAGGCAACTGCTCAGTGTGTAAAGGGGGACCTCTACGACTCCCCCACATCCTCACCCAGGCAGTATTAACTCCTCAAAGCTTCTGTTGCTTACACACACCACACCACACACACACACACACACACACACACACACACACACACTCCAGGCCCTGGGCAAACTGCTTAGCCTCTCTGTGCCCCAGTACCCAGTATGACAAAAGGACAGAGGACACTTCCCTTTTCACAATGGAGTGGGTGAATAACAATGTGTGTGTGCGTGTGTACAATGTGTATATGCTCAAAGAAGTTCTGGGAGCTGGTTAATAAGCACCTGATCTTCATGAGACCCTCTTCAACAATCCCACATATAGCTTTAATCCAGACTGGGTGCCTCAGTGACCCCAAAGTAGATACCCTGCTTGTCCTGGCCCAGTTTCCATCCCAAGAAGCCAACCAGATGCACTGTGAGAAGTTCTCAGGGTCTTCTTACCCTCTCCCCTCATCCAAGACTTCCAGAAAACAAATCTTCTGCTGGATCTCCTTTGTGGACCTCATTGGAGAGGTGTGGAGGCCCTGGTTCGCCCTGCAACCCCCTCAAAGACACCTGAGCTGGCTCAGTCTTCTCTTTTCTGCTTGGAGGTATGAGAGAGTGCAGTGCCTTGCCCTTGTCAGTGTTCAGGAGCCAATGTGAGGCTTGGGAAGCTTCAGGGGACCTCACAAGCTTCTGTTTCCATCTCCCTGAAGCATGGTCAGGAACTCCTAACACCCACTTGGGGTCATCTGCCCTTTGGGTTACACTTCCAGCCCCTTCCTTAATGTCACAAGCCACTTAAGAATACTTGGGGGCAGGACAAGGTCAGATGTCCTTCCCAGAGGGACTCCCAGGCTAATAAATGGGAGACAAGCTGGTGTCTTCTGTGCATAGTAGAGGCAGTTCATGGTGTGGAATGTGGAGGTGGTTCTAATCCAGCCTATTAGCATAAGACAGTGGTTCTCAACCTGGGTAGTGACCCCTTTCACAGGGGTCGCATATCAGATATCCTGCATGTCAGATATTTATTATGATTCATAACAGTAGCAAAATTACAGTTATAATGTAGCAACAAAAATAATTTTATGGTGGGGGGGGTCACAACAACGTGAGGAACTGTATAAGTGTCGCAGAATTAGGAAAGTTGAGGCTTTCTTGGAGAAGGGGTTATTGGTGCTTTTTGCTAAAGTATGAGTAGGTACTTACTACCCTGACGAAGGGTGGGAAGAGCATTCCAGGCATAGGGAACGGTATGTGTGGAGATCTAGCTACAGATGCATTGCACAGAGGAGAAATGGGACCAGGTCTAAAGTCACACACACACACAAAAAGTTGTGTCCAAGCCCAGAGGGCGAAGAAGTGCTCACTGAGCTGTGTCAAGGTGGGCGTGACAGACAGAGATCTGCCCACCTCCCAGGGCTGGCAGTCACGGATCCTGAGCAGTCCTACCTTTCCAAAGTCAATAAGTAACTCGGAGTTGGGGGGGGGGACTAGGCGGGGCCAGGCCCGCTGCTGTGGGCCCAGTGGCATTTTCCACTCCTGACCGCCTACCTGCCCAAGTGTCCACTCTGCCCGGCCCCACCTAGCCCAACCTGCCGGAGCTCCCTGAAGAAAGATCTCTCACTCTCTCCTGGCAGCTGGACCAAGGAAGAGGCCTTGGGCATCAGTAGGTGAGGGGCTGGGAGCTCTCGGGTGGGCAGACTTGAGCTTGGGAGTGGGGCTGCCCTATCCTTCAGACATCTGGGTAAGAGTTCCCAGGGATCCGTCTTGCGGAGGAGAGTTGATAATGTTACACATTCTTAGCCACGCGCCAAGGTCTGCAAAACGCAAAATGAGGACAGAGTTCTTGCCCTAAGGGCATTCTGTGTCTGGAGGGTGGTGGTGGGAAACAGGATAATCTCCAGAATGAATCCTCTTGTGGTCAAGTCCTCCATGACCTTGAGCAGGACCTGCCATTCGGGCCTTACCTGAAACCTGGAATTGCTGGAAGTGACAGTCACCTGTCCAGCTTCTAATTTCTGTGATTTGGTGGAGTACTAAATAATCGGCACTTTGGGAGCTGTTGCGGGGCGGGAGTCCTATAGCAGGAAGGAGAAGGGGGGTTGGAGATAAAAACTTCTGTGGTCCTCTTTGTGACAGGATGATTGGGCCTAGGGGCCTCATTTGGTCTGACCAAGAAGCTGAATAATTGCAACAGGCCTCTGGAGGGGGAATGGGAGACTAGGCTATAGTGAGAGCCCTCTGGTCATGTATACAGAATAGAACCCTTCTCCTTGACCCTCTGGGCTGATTCTCACTTCCATGTCCCTCAGACCCACCTGGACCATGATCTCTGCCCGCCTGTGGCTGCTTTGCCTCGCTGTTATTCAGGTGAGCTGGGCCCAGAATTGTCCTCCAGCATTCAACCTTGGGGGTTAGCACCCTTGTCCCCAATCCCACCCGGACTCATCATCCTAGCCACAAAAGTAGTGTGGGAGTCAGGAGTTCAGAGTCAGAGCTGTGGGCCTGCTGCGAAAGCAGGAAGCATAAAACTGGGGGGTGGATGGACTAAGATCTAGTAGGCTGCGGGGGGGGGGGGCAGCAATTCCCTCTTCCTACCAGAACAAGGAGAGAATTTCCCATAGGCTTTCACCACCGAGGCCCAGCCTGCAGAGCTGCACGCGGAAGTCCCTGAAAACTATGGTGGAAACTTCCCTTTCTACATAATCAAGGTGAGCCTGAGAGCATGGTACTGTCCCATTACCCCAATATCATGTTTCTCCCACCTCTAGGGTCTGTTCTCTTGGCTGCTTTGGTTCTCCTTTGAGTCCAGCTTTTTAGACAATGAGTGGGTTGATTCTAGCCTAGGCCATTTCATGAAACCTTGTCTAAAAAGGAAAAGAGATATTGGTGAAAAGGTCCCGCTTTAGGCAGAGGGTGTCAGGGAGCATGAAGAGCATCAGGTACTAAAGGAAAAGCTCTCGACTGAAGCTTTGGTTACTGGATTTGAGATTCCAGGCAATCGCCAGCTCCTTCTGAGACTCAGTTTCCCCATATTTAAAAGGGGGCCTATAGGTAGAGGTGTTAGCCTCTAAGCCAGTACTTCTCAACCTTCCTAATGCTGAGACTCTTTAATGCAGTTCCTCATGTTGTGGTGACCCCATCCATAAAATTATTTCATTTCTACTTCATAGCTGTGATTTTGCTACTGTTATGAATTGTAGTGTAGATATGCAGGATATCTAATATGCAACCCCTAAGGGAGCCACTACCCACAGGTTGAGAACCCCCGAGAGTCTAGCCCATACTCCTACTTCTTTTGATTCTGTTCTATCCTACCAGCTACCGTTACCCCTCGGGAGGGATAAAGGTCAGATTGTCCTATCAGGGGACTCAAGCACAGATGCTCAAGACCCCTTTGCTGTGGATCCTGAGTCTGGCTTTCTGGTGGCAACAAAGGCCCTGGACAGGGAGGAAAAGGCAGAGTACCGACTGCAGGTATGACAGAGTGGGGTATAGGGGCAAGCCGGCAAGACAGGGCTGGGGACTAACTACCCTTTCTGGCCAGGTCACCTTGGAGTCTGAGGATGGACAAGTCTTGTGGGGTCCACAGCCCGTGACTGTGCATGTGAAAGATGAGAATGACCAGGTACCCCAATTCTCCCAGGCCATCTACAGAGCTCGGCTAAGCCAGGGCACCAGGCCTGGTGAGTGACAAGGGCAACCAACGTGTGGTGACGTCAGGTAGACACTGATGGGACACCAGACGGTAAAGAGACAGTTACCGTCGGCACATCAGCAGGGTTCAAACCCTCCTCCAAGTTTGTCCCATTCTGTACTCTCCAACCCCATCAACAGTCCCATCTGCCTTGGGTCTCAGTTAGTTCATCTGGGAAATGGGATAACAACGGGTTTGCCTCCAGAATACAAGGGTAAACATAGGAGGAAGCTCTGAGAAGACAGAGGGGAGGTACAGGAGACTCCCTGTCCCTACCACCCCTTACAGTACATCCCCGCCCCTAGGGATCCCCTTTCTCTTCCTTGAGGCTTCTGATGGGGATGCACCGGGCACAGTCAACTCAGACCTTCGATTCCACATCCTGAATCAGTCCCCAGTTCAACCTTTCCCAGATATGTTCCAGCTGGACCCTCGACTCGGAGCTCTGGCCCTCAGTCCCAGGGGTAAGAATGACCTGGGTTTGATGGGGGAGAGAGCCATGGAATGATGGAGAAGGTGCCTCTAAGCCATAAGTGATGGATGGGTTGGAGCTGAGATGACAGGGCATTCTAGGCAGAGGCCAAGGCTAAGCTGTGCATGGGGAGTTTAGACATGGGACAGATGGAGACCAGATAGGAATGGGTGAAGGAGCTGTAGCAAGATCCCTCAGGGATGACAGCACAATAGATCACTTCTGCAAGTTAGATCAGACGTTCAATTTACATAGATGAACAAGTGACTCACACCTTAACCCAGTCAGCCACCTTTTCTCTCGTCCAGTCCCTAAATGACCTGTGGAGTCCATTTGTCCAACACTTGCTCATCCATATACTCTCGTTCCCAAATTCCCACACAGTCAACCATCCATTCCCTCTTCCTATCATCTACCTAACTGCCCTCCTCCCTACCCTGGTCATCCAGCTACCTCCCCAGTCCATCAACCTTTCACTGTGGAAGTGAAGTTGCAATCTGTCAGGTTGCTCACGATGGTGATAAGAGAGACGTCTCTGCGTTTGAGAGCACTGTCTGCTCTTGCAGAGGCCCTGAGATCAATTCTCGGCACCCATGTGCCATTTCACAACCTTCTATAACTCCAGCTCCTGGGAATTGGATGCCCTCTTCTGGCCTTTGCTGGAACTTGAATTCACACAGATACACATATACACATAAATAAATAATAAAAATAAATCTTTTTTTTAAGGACTAGCTCATCCCTTAACATTTTTCTTTCTTTTTATCTTTTTGAGTCTTTTAACAAATTTAATTGTGTGGAGCCAGGTAGTGGTGGCACACACCTTTAATCCCAGCACTTGAGAGGTAGAGGCAGCCGGATCTCTGTGAGTTTGAGGCCAACCTGATCTACAGAGTGAGTTCTAGGACAGAATCCAAAACTACAAAAAAAATTGTGTGCACACACACACACATACACACACAAGGGCGCACACGTGTAATGTATGTGGATGTTTTGCCTGCATATATGTCTATGAACCACATATAGCCTGGTGTCTACAGGAGAGGGCATCAGGTCCCTGGGAACTGTAGTTACAGACAGCTGTAAGTGGCCATATAGTGCTGGGAATCTAGCCTGGGTCCTCTGGAAGGGCAGCCGGTGCTCTTAACCACTGAACCCTCTCTCCAACCCCACATTATAATTGAACTCCTGTGATATACTTGCCTTCTTTTTGGTACCAGCTGAAGATGCTTTGGGCCTTGCTCCCTGGGTCCATGCTCAGCTGACCTTCTATCCCTTCTAGGAAGCACCAGCCTAGACCCTGCCCTTGAAGGGCCTTACCAGCTGTTGGTACAGGTCAAGGACATGGGTGACCAGGCCTCAGGCCACCAGGCCATCGCCACTGTGGAGATCTCCATAGTACAGAGCACCTGGATACCCCTAGGGCCTGTTCACCTAGCAGAGAATCTACAGGTTGCATACCCACACAACATTGCCCAGGTGAGAAGTGGCTATCAGTGGCTAAAGTAACCCCATAGCTAATATCGCTAGGCCTGAGTCACACGGTCACTTGGGAGGAGCTTGACCCCCATTTCTTCCTGAGATATATACTTCCGTCTAGAAAATGGGCAGTAAGGCCTGGGACCAAGCATTCAGCCCATCATGTGCTGTCCTCTAGTAGCTGTGATTCTGTGTTCTGACATCCCCAACTTGCCTAAGGCTTCCTCCAAGAAAACGGCTGCCAACTTTCGCTGCCATGGGGATTGTCGCCCAAGCCAGGAATGTCTCTGGCCTTTTCTAGGAATGCTTTGGGGTCAGGCCCAGACTGAGAAAGCAGAAAATAAAATAAGCTGGTCATTTGGGCACTTTGGAAAAGGTTCAGGCTTGAAGTAGGGTAAGGTTGTCACAAGTAGCTAGCCACGTGCTCTTAGGGTCCAGGCTCCTTGGCTGGGAATCAGTTGGGGGTAAAGACTGGCCTAGATGCTTCCTGCCTCTCAGACTGAAGTGTTTTCACTTTATGCCCTCCTCACAGGTCCACTGGGATGGAGGAGACGTACATTATCAACTGCAGAGTCAGCCTGCAGGACCCTTCAACGTGGATGCAGAAGGGAGAATCCATGTAACCACGGAGCTGGACCGAGAGGCCCAGGCTGAGGTGAGGTGAGAGGGAAACATGGGGCAGATTGGAGGGTGCTCTCTCACATCCCCCACAGATGCCGAGGCAATGAAGACAACCCAGAAGAGCTGGGATTAGTCACCAGAAGGGACTTCAATCCACTCCAGTCTGGAGCTACCCTTGGCCCTGATCTGAAGCTCTCCACTGCCCACCACAGTACCTGCTCCAAATACGAGCTCAGAATTCCCGGGGTGAGGACTTTGCAGAAGCCCTGGAGTTGCAGGTGGTGGTGATGGATGAGAATGACAACGCCCCTGTCTGCTCCCCACATGACCCAGCAATCAGCATCCCTGAGCTCAGCCCCCCAGGTGCGTTGGAAGCCTTGTCAGGAGGGAGGGAAGGGTAGAGCTCCTGGAAACCATGTTGCTTCTTTGGGGTGAGTCTAGCTTCAGAGTTCTATATCAAAGCCACACACACACACACACACACACACACACACACACACACAAGCTCAGGAAGTGGATGGGGGTGTTGTCTTTCAGGAACTGAAGTGATTACGCTGTCAGCAGAGGACATGGATGCCCCGGGATCACCCAATTCCCACGTTGTATATCGGTTGTTGAGCCCTGAGCCTGAGGAGGGGGCTGAAGAAAAAGCCTTCGAGTTAGATTCTACCACAGGCCGTGTAATGCTGGGAACTGCCCCACTCCACCCAGGCCAGGACATCCCGCTTCAGGTGCTGGCTGTTGACTTAGCAGGATCAGAGGGTGGTGAGTACCCTGAGGATGATGACCCGGGCCCCTTCCCCTCTGTGCTCCTACTGGGACCTCACCAGCAGTCCCTCCCCTGCATCAGGTCTCAGCAGCACATGTGAGGTGGTGGTCACCATCACAGATGTCAACAACCATGCCCCTGAGTTCATCACTTCCCAGGTAAGCTGACATAAAGCTATGGAGAGCATTAGGAGGGTGCTGGTGGTATTTACCAGGCATATCCATCTCTCCAGATTGGACCTGTAAGTCTTCCTGAAGATGTGAAGCCGGGGGTTCTGGTGGCCACCCTTACGGCCACTGATGCTGACCTTGAGCCTGCCTTCCGCTTTATGGACTTTGCCATTGAAGAAGGAGACCCGAAAGGGATCTTTGACCTGGCCTGGGAGCCAGACTCTGATCATGTCCAGCTTAGACTCCGAAAGGTTAGGATGTAGAGAGTGGGGAAGGGTCACAAGTGTGCCGTGGCCTGACCCACACAGTGACCCAGAACTCACTGGTTCCAGAACCTCAGCTATGAGGCAGCTCCTCTTCACAAGGTGGTAGTGGTAGTGCGGAACGTCGAGGAACTGGTGGGCCCAGCCCCAGGCCCTGGAGCCACAGCCACAGTGACTATATTGGTGGAAAGGGTGATACCGCCCCTCAAGCTGGACAAGGAGAGCTATGAGACCAGCATCCCAGTGAGCACCCCAGCTGGATCCCTCCTGCTGACCATTCATCTCTCAGAGCCCACTAGCAGAGCCCACAGGTGAGCCTCTTACCTAGCCTGGACTTCCCCTGCTTGAGAAACTCATTTTGTGGATGGCCTAGAATATTCCTCCAACTTTGACTAATTCCAAGGTTCTGACTCCTGGAGGGTCACGGCTGGATGAAGTAGGCAGGCATGAAGGAAGTGTTTAGGCCCCAGGGGAGCTCTAATTACTCCTCCTTAAGGGAGCAGCCGCAGACTGAAGCTGTGCCTGGGTCTAAGCCCTCCAGACTCCTTGGCAGGATGCTCTAAAACAAGCAGGACTCTGCCCTGCTCCCGGGTCCTAATAATCCTTCCCTACCTACACCTTAAACTCCCCATCACCAACGAATTCTGAAACTGGCCAACTGGGCTCAGAGCGCCGCTGTTGCCCCTGCATCCCAGAAAGGATACAGGATTTGAGTAGGCCACATCATTCTGGGAGTTCCTGGGCAGGAACCTGTGTGCTGTTCCAGCGCCTCTCCAAACACACATCTTCTTTGGGCCCCAGGTTCTCCCTGGTCAATGACTCAGAGGGCTGGCTCTGCATCAAGGAGGGCTCTGGGGAGGTGCACACAGCCCGGTCCCTGCGGGGTGCCAAGCCCGGGGATACCTACACAGTGCTCATGGAGGCCCAAGACACAGGTATGATCCAGCAACAGTGGCATGTCCTCAGAGGAGCGCAGCTCCACATGGAAACTTTATAGGAAAACCACCACCCTTCAAGTCTGCCATTCAGAATTTCCCTTGGGCTTCTGAGGGTGTCAACTCCAGGGGCAGACAAGACAATGAGTATTTGACAAGGGAGGTGAGAGGAGGGCCGGAGCTGTGTCTGAGGCAAGAATGCTGGGAGATGGGGCAGGCGTGGGAAACTGCGGACGACACTCCAATGAGATAAACATCCGGTCCTGGGAGGACCTGTCAGGAAGGATACTTCAGGAATTCCATGGAAGTTAGAAGAGATGCTCTCCCCCAGGTCAGGTCATGTCTGGGTGGTAGCATCAACAATGAGACAGATTTGGCATCGAGACAGTTGTTCGAATGGTGGAAGGATGAAGGACATGATGAGGAAGGAACTGATATAGGGGTGGGAAGAAGGGGTCGGGGGCAGGAGTGTGGAGAGACCAGCCCAAGTTCTCTACGGCTTACCCTCACCCCCAATAATGCAGATGAACCAGGGCTGAGCACTTCTGCCACCATCGTGGTCCATTTCCTGAAGGCCTCTCCCGTCCCAAGATTGGCTGTAGCCCCTGGGCCCAGCAGACACCTCTGTACACCCCGCCAAGACTACGGAGTGGTTGTCAGTGGGGCCAGTGAGGATCCTGACCAGGCCAACAGGCATGGTCCCTACAGCTTTGCCCTTGGTCCCAACCCCACCGTGCAGCGGGACTGGCGCCTCCAGCCTTTCAATGGTACATGTCTAGGGAAGGGAATGAGGCTGTGGAGGGGAGACTCACTTGGAAGTGAGATGGGTAGGGGGGGTTGTAGGGGAGCAGTTCCGATGGAGACTATCCAGGCTAGTAACCCTAATCATTTTCTGCAACCCAACAGATTCCCATGCCTACCTAACCTTGGCCTTGCATTGGGTAGAGCCAGGTGAATACATGGTACCTGTGGTTGTCCACCACGATGCCCAGATGTGGCAACTCCAGGTCCAAGGTGAGGCTGGGCCTTGAGTGCAGCCAAGATTGGCATCTTTAATTCCTGAGGGAGCCATCAGGGTACGGAGGAAAGAGCCTGGGTATACATCATACATGCTCACAGAGACAGCACAGGCCCACACACTTGCATATCTGTAGCTGGGCCCACATATCTGCGTACATCCTGCCACATACACAGAGGAGTATGCCCCTTCCCATGCACATACCTGCAGAGGTGTGCACGAAAACATCTCTTAGGCAGTTTTCCAGACAGGAGGTTCCAAGCCGCTGGGAGGCCTCTCTAACACTCTCATCTTTACTGCCCACCCCAGTGTTCGTGTGTCGCTGCAATCTGGACGGCCAATGCATGCGCAAGGTGGGCCGCATGAAGGGAATGCCTACGAAGCTGTCAGCAGTGGGTGTCCTCTTGGGTACCCTGGCAGCCATAGGTAATGGAGACTGGGGTTTTTCATGGGTGAGAGTGATGAATGGTTGGGGGCCAAGGTCTTCAACATTGTCCCTTGTCCCCCCAGTGTCCACAGATCTGGAAAGCGAATCCTCTAAGTCCCCTAGTCATTATGCACCACCCTTGGTATCAGCCATCCTGGGCACCCCAGGGAAAAGCATTTACTATAGCACATTGTCGTTCACTGCCATTGTGTGAGGTCCTACAGTGCACACATGATGGAATCCTTCCCACAGCCAGGGAGTTTGATCCTGCTGTCTCTCAACTTTGGTAATGACTCAGAAAGGCTAGGTGACTTGTCCAAGATTACACAGCCTGTGCAGAAAAGTCCAAGTTGCCCTCTCCATCCCCTTTGTTGTGTGATGGGTTCTTCACTGGTTCTTGTAGAAAGCTGTGAGGTGTGAATAGTTCCCTGGCTTTCCCATGAACCCCATCTGATCGGACTCCAGACAGAGAGAGCTTTTATCTTGAAAGAGTGTCTCACTCAGTTGTTGCCAGCTGGAACTCACTGTAGCCTAGACAGGCCATGACCGTATCATCTTCCTGTCTCAGCCTTCTGAGAAGGTGGCCTAGGGGAATGGAGACACTGTCTAGAAAATGTTATATAGAGAACCAATACCAATGACGGGGAGTTAAGAGGGGTACCCTTCTCCTCCCTGCTACGGGCTTACCCATTCTTCTTGGGCCCCTCAGGCTTCATCCTCATTCTTGTCTTCACCCACCTGGCCCTGGCAAGGAAGAAGGACCTGGATCAGCCAGCAGACAGTGTTCCCCTGAAGGCAGCAATGTGAGTGATCCAAGCAGCCCCAACTGGGAGGTCGGCCCCTCCTCCATCTGAGCTCACTGAGAAAGGACCCAGTGCCCAAGATACACTGGAGACCAAGACAGAGGAAAAGCTCTTTGTCTTCCTGGAGTGGAGGCACTGTCACCAGGCATGTCCCCAAAGCTTGAACACTGACTTTACAGGATGGCCATGGGAACACTCCAAATGGCAGCTCTTTTGTCCAATAATAAAGGCCCAGAGAGCCATGCTGGACCCTGTAAAAGATGATTACACTGCCCGTCTGTGTGAGCGTGTGTGGATGAGCACACCTGCCCCTCCGTGCCTGCCCTCCTCCTGCTATACAAAATAGGTCTGGAGGCTTGGTGGGGTCACTTGTGAAGAAGGACACAAGGGCATCATCTGGGCTGTTGGTAAGAACTTGGGGCCGGGTGGTGGTGGTGCACGCCTTTAATCCCAGCACTCGGGAGGCAGAGGCAGGAGGATCTCTGTGAGTTTGAGGCCAGCCTGATCTAGAAGAGCTAGTTCCAGGACAGGAACCAAAAGCCACAGAGAAACCCTGTCTCGAAAAATGAAAAAAAAAAAAAAAAAAAAGAACTTGGGGTCAATGCAAGTTGGGTCTCCAAGAGCCTACCAGCCGCAAGCCCTAGGGTGACTGTGCAGGTAAGGTGAAGGAATGTCTTTCCAGGAGTCTTTCCTGTGTGGTTAGGACATCGCTATGCTATGGGGGCACAGTCTTGTTAATCTGTGTCTTCCATTCATGTGTGAGCACACTCGGGGTCCTGTGCACGAGCCACCTATGCTCAGGATGGGCAGAGGTCCCTCAGCCTCTAGAGGAGTGTTGAGGACCCTTTGAGGTGGGGACAGAGAGCTAAAGCAGGGAATGGTTCCTTCTGTCCCAGCACAGGATCCACACCACTCTGGATTTCACCCCCAGGAGAACATGGGTCCTAGGCACCAAGAGTTGATGGTGATAAATCATGGGGAAGAGAGAACAGCATCAGTGGGGCCCAGCCCTATTTTTAGGAGATAATCTCTCTGCTGCTGGGCAGTGCTATGGGATAGGGGCCAAGTCCAGGCAAGAAAGACCAGGGCAGGCATCTTGGCTGACCTGCAGGGGAGCCTGAAGATGGACTCTGAGGCCATCCCCAATCACCCTGGACTCAGGAACAAACACCTCGCACACCTACACGGGTTATTCCACTGACCACCCCAGCGCAAGCAGGGCCTTCCCCGCCCTACTACTGCATTCCATTCTCTGCCTCCGCTCAGAAGTCTTCTGCATGCAAAGCGCCCTTCCGGAGGTAACATCTCCATCAGCCTGCTAGGGCTGGGTGAATTATTGGCTCCGTATTCAAGTAGATGATCTTGAAGATCAGAGAGGTTACACAACATATCTGGTAGTCTGGAGCCAGAGTACAAGAACCACCTTTGTGTCTGAGGTCTATGTGACCTCTGTAAAGGTGTCCTCAATCTTCTGGTCTCTGCTCCCTCAAGATCTCCCAGCAGTACCTTAGAGATCACCCAACCAGGTCCTTCTGGTAAAACTGAGAAAGTGGGCTAAAAAGAGGAGGGTGGGTTCATGCAGCATCCAAGTTGGAATCTTCATGCTCTCTGGCTCCGTGTTATGGATGGATATGAGCAGCTGGGTAGGTGAGTGTGCAGATGGATGGACGGGTGAATGAGTAGTTGGATGGATTAGTATATAGGTGGATGATGGATGACGGTTATTAGGTAGATGAGAAGCCAACGAAGGAAAGGATGAATGATGGGAACCCAGCGCAAATGGAAGCGTCTGTCCCAATTGGACAGCTTCTGCCTTGAATTTCCAGCATCAGGTAGAGGATGACCACTAATGTCAAAAGGCTCAGACTCCCTGAGCATCTGTAGACGCAAACTGTCCCGTTATGCATAGCTCCATTCTAGAGAAGAAGGTGAGGATCACATAGGATCACAGCATGCCTGACTCAAAGAAGGAGAAAAGCACATAGTGAGAGAGTTGGTGTGTACTTGGAAGGGTACATGTTAGTGAGGTCCTACACCATAGTAAGACAAGGTGTGGAGGTGGAGGTGAGTGTAGGGGTAAGGGTCATGCGGTCAGTGGTCCAGTATGAGCAGAAGGCCCCACCGTGCCTGCTTCGTCCTTGCTGTGTATTTCATAAGATTTCCTCATCTCTCTGAGCCTCTGTTTACTGGTTTATAAAACGAGGTTTCAGGGAGAACTACATTATATAACTGCAAAATGCATTTAGCACATAGCCAGGCACATTGTAGTGGTCATTGTGGCTTTCCCCAGATCAGTATCTGCAGCCCACAATCATATTCCCTGGAGGCATCTGAGGCCCAAGCTTTGGAGAAGTACGGAGAAGAGCCTGGATCCAGCACCCACGGGCACTGCTGGGTCCCTGCTGTGGGCTCACTCTGGTTCTGTGATGTGAGGGGTGTCACAGAATTCTGACTGGGCTGGGGAGGTAAGGGGTCTGCACAGCAGGGGGCCATGCTCCCAGCTCTCCCAGGCCCCTTCAGAGGCCAGATCAAAGGGACCCAGCTCTGAAGCTCGGGAGGCGGGCTTGAAAAGAATGTAAACACGGAGATATTTTTAAACTTTTTCCAGGCTCAGCGATAGAGCTTTTGAAGCTGGAGGCCCCCAAGGTCAGTCCAGATCTCACCCCCAAAGAATGAAACAATCTTAGGACTCCAGAGACCCACACACAGCTCCGTTGACCCCAGGGCTCTAGCTTAAGCCTCAGGGAAGAAGGTCTTTCCCGTGGTCTCATTTCCAAACCATCCTGCAGTAGCAGTAGACATTAGTTTGTACTTTGAAGACCCCAGAGGGAAGGCAGGACCCCAGCAATACAGCAGTGGCGGAGAGCCACTTGCAGGGCTGGTGTTGGGAAACCGAGCGTGGGACCCTTCGGTGGCCCTGCCACTCTATCAGGCACATGTTTATGTGAGCCTGTGAGTGCGTAAGCGTGGTGTGGTCTTCTCTGTGTGGTGTGGGAATGTGTATAAGTACGCAAGGAGCCCGTACACCATCCCTTCTCTTCCCTTAGCATCCGTGACTGCCTCCCTGTGAGTTAGTGGGTAACTTAGAAGGACAGAAGGCAGGCTGGAGGATAAAGGGGCAGGGTCATGAAAATGAGGTGATGGAGACGGCAAGAGACTGGTGTGGGACCAGGTTGCTGGTTTCCATGGTGAGTCAGGCTGAGAGAGTTATAGAGGCTAGTGATGAGAGGGCTTGGAGACTCAGAGGCCTTAATTACAATCAGGTGGCACAGTGATTCAGAAACGTGGGGGGAACAAGACTCCCTGAATCTGCCCCCTTCCCATGTCACAGCTACACTGACCATGGGGTCCATGACTACAGACTCTTCCCTCAGAGTAATGTGGTCCTTACATCCTTGCAGGAAGGCCGAAAGGAGACTCACGCAGAGGTAACAACACGGCATTCATCTTTACCCTATGACCATACTCCAGGAACAGCTTCGCATAGGACACAGGGATCCTAGCCCATCTGAATCCCCACTGGCTAGGGTCAGAGTTCTCAAGGGCATTCATAACCCAGGCAGAGCTGCTATTATCAGGGACCATAGCCTGAGGGAGAGGATCCAACTAGCTGTCACTCAGACTTCATAGAATGCTATGCCACTTTGTCCTGAGAGAGAGGAGCATCCAGCTCTAGATCACACTGCTCCGCTGTGGAGATTTGAAGCCCACAAGCAATGTGGCTTCCTTCTGGTCCTCCTCTAGAGCTGCAGGAGCTGAAGTTGAAGTTGGCACTTCACTATGTGTGGTAGACCTTGGGCACAGGGTAACAGGCAGCTGAGCGAGGTTGGCACTGAGGGCGAGGGGACCAAAGACTTCTCTAAGCTGTGATGCTCCCGTGTGTGCCCCCTCACCAGGCTGTGCTATTCTTATTCATTGGGTGATGGCAGTAGGGACAGAGATAGGGACCAGTGGGAGACAGTCATGAGCACAGGCCCCTTATCTGACACGTTCCCTGGAAACTTGGCAGGGGCAGCTGCTCTCTGAAGGCCCAGGCAGAGGGGGAGCAGGTAGTCACAGGATGGGTGGGGGTTGGGCTGTCTGCAGGCGCTGTCTCTCCTACAGCAAGGCAAGTTTCTCTCAGAACTGACGTGGGCTTTCCAATGGAATTTCTTTCCCTATGTCTTCACCTATACTCATTCAACACACACAGAGCACACCTCCATTGTTCTCATAGCAGAGTTTTGGCCTCTTCGGAGGGCAGTAGGTTTGCTAGCTCAGTGCGGACGCTGCCTCTAGAGTACAGCACCAGCCTGGGTGCCATAGCCCCAGCTGCTTCCTACCTGCGAGACCTTCCTTAAGAATGTCACTTGGTTTTGGGGTGGAGGCAAGCGTTGTTTATTTGTTGAGACAGGGTCTCATTGATTCCAGGCTGGCCTCAAGTTCTCAGAGAATGATAACCTTGAATTTCTAATCTTCCTGACTGTCTCGAGTGATGAGGCTACAGGTATGTGTTACCATGCCCAATTTATCCAGGGGTGGATATAGAGCCCAGGACTGCCTATATGTTGGGCAAACACTATACCAACAGAGGTACATCTGTTGAGCTTCACCTTCCTCAGCCCTTTTCTGGGTTACTATATGGATGACAAGGTCAAACAGTTGGGAAGGAAAGCTAAGCATGAAACTTGTATGGGTGTGCGTATGTGATCATTGGTGTGTGTGTGTGTGTGTGTGTGTGTGTGTGTGTGTGTGTGTGTCTGTACACGTACATAGGAGCTCATGTGGAGGGGCTAGGATGGAGGGAGGAAGTCATATGGGGCCCCCACCTTTGGAAACTCCCACCCATGGATTTTCCATTGGCACGTCGGCACCCTCTCCCCAAAAATAGGCCCTGCAAGCCGAGTGCAACAGTGCCCAGGCTGAGGGGCCTTTTTTTAGCTGCCCTCCGACTGTCAGCACTTGAACAGCTGCTATTTCCAGCCCCAACGCCTAGAGGAGCAGGGCCAAGTGGACTGCGGCTCACTCAGTTGGCCTGGCTGGCTCCCTGACGGTATCCCCAAGGGGCCAGTCCTGCTGTTGATACCCTGCACTGCAGCAAGGTGCTTGGGGGTAGAGGCCTCAGCATTCCCCTCCAGAGAGCTGCAGATATTGCAAAAAAAGTCAATCACATTTATGGAGTTCATCCCAAGGACCACGACCCATTCTCCACCCAGATAAGAACACCCACGGGGCTCGCTGAGATAGTATAAATGGAACCCTGACTCAACACAGGTGGACACCTTGTTGGCCTTAGAGGTGGTGGGGGGCAGCTACTACTATTGTTGTCACCATAGCTGCAGTCATTCTAGCGTTGTTGTTATGGTAACTCTCTAAGAATCAGGCTTTCTTTCAGTATTTTGTTTGTGAGATAGGATAGGCTTGTTCCCTCGGGGATTTTGAACGTTTAACGAGCCCTCCTCGGCCTCCTAGCAATGTGATTCCAGCCACTGACCAGCATGCCCAGCTTCTTTCTGGTCTTTTTGTCTGAACATCTTTCCTCAATGGACTCAGGACATAGTTCCTCCTCCTCTGTAGCCACACACACATCTTTTTTAGCACTAAGGAGTCCCATGGGGTGCCCCCATTGTATCTATGGATCCCCTTCTCTATAAATAGTTTTGGGGTTCATAATTCCATTGGTTACGAATCACTTGACCTTTCAGAGTTCATGTGAGTATGTTCACAACCTCTGTCACCTCCTCAAATACCATCTGTTACTGTCCCCAAAGCATCCCGACACCCTAAATTCTGGAAGTTAAGTTCTAGATACTAAATCTCTAAATGGCCCCTGTACCTGGATTCTAGAACCCTCTAACTAAAGAAAGAATTTCTGGCTGTTCAAGTGCACAAGACATTGGACGGCAATGCCCTGAGATCTTTGGCCATGATACACACAGACATAGGAGTATAACGTGTGGGGATGACAGGCTGTAAGGATTCTGGGAAGAGGCTAGGGAAGGGAAAGAAAGGGAGTGTGGCTGAACCTGGCCTTCCCCTTCCAGTCGGGGTTATTTCCCAGTAGGGCAACAAGATCACTTGAGGCTGAGGCCACATAATCCAGCCTTGTCCCAAGTGGTTAGTGCACAAGGTGAGACTTCCTCATTACCCGAAGGATTAAAAATAGGTCCCAAGTGATGGGCTGCAATCCATGCCCAGAACCACCAGGATTATTCTGAGAGTGACAGGCACCAGGCCAGGTTAGGCCTTGGGCAGGAGGTACTGAGCTGGAAGTGGCATCCTCAGCTTGTGGGCACACTGCCCTTTGGGTACTTCTAAGTAGGAATGGGAGAGTGGCACCATGTGCCATCAATAGGTGGGGGCTACAACCCTGATGCAGTTATGTGACCTTGGCCAAGCCATGTGGCATCTTAGATTTTCAACTTCCTTCTGAAAGTATAGGAATGCTGACCTCTGCTTTTAGAATGGCCAAGTGAATTGGTGAGGTCAATAGACAGCACTTGAGTGCTGAGCCCAGAGCCCAGGGCTTGGAGGCAGAGAGGGCAAGGGCATTGCCTGAGGGGCCCTCTAGCAGAAAGGGCCCTGCTCCTTCACTTCTGAAGGAGGGTCAGGCACAAAGCACACAGCTGAAAAGGCTTGTGGGGATTTTTCAGGAACAACTCCATCCAACCGGAGAATTCTGTTCCCAGCCCTGCAGCCCAAAAGCCAGACTGAAGAAGTACTCCAGCCCATTCTGGTTCTGCCCAGCTTCTGGTCCTTGCCTGCTAAGCCCAGCGAGTCACAGACCATATTCTCTCACCTTGGGTGACGGGGCCTGAGATGCCCGAGGCTGCCAGCTGCCCCTGGAGGTCCTGGCACAGAGTAGCATTGAGCAGGGCACAGAACAGCACCGAGCACACACGGCTGGTCTTCTCCTGACCCCTATCCCTTCAAGGCCTTCCCCTTTTCCTTCATGCAACGTGTACTAGAATTCCCCCTAGACACAAGCCCTGGCTTCAGATGAGCACAGAAAAACTGGCATGCTGGACACTGACTTGGGGACAGTTGGGTACTTGACTCTGCTCAGGATTAGGGAGGTGACGAAGGCAGGTAGAGAGGGAAGAGTAGGTGAACTGCCTAGGAAAAGGCTCAGAGATGTGACCAAGCTCAAGGACCAAGACTACTATTTCCTCAAGGCTGAAACTTGGGTCTTAGGTGGCCTGACTGATACCATGACAGAGGCATAGGGCCAGGCAAACTGAACCCAATCGTGTACTGACCTAGACTTGGGCCTTGATCCCTTCCTAGCCCAGGCCTCTTCCCTCCACATCTACCCCTTGCAGGGTAGGATCCTTTAGAGGGGCCAGGCTGGCCAATTGGAATCCTCAAATACAGGTATTAGAGGAACAGCCAGGGACACAGCTCTGCTCCTTGCAAGGTGACTTTCACCCACAAAATGCATCATCTACCCACACTAGTTCCTAGAGAGTTTCTGGATAATACCTGGACCCAGTAAAGCAAAGCACTTGTCTGGTTCTAGCTGGAACTCCCCCCCCCCCCCCCACACACACACCCCTGCCACTCTGTTTCAACTTAAGCCCTATCCCCAACCCCATCCAATTTTGGCCACCATCTCCCACAGTGAGGAGGGGCCTCGTGGCTGATCCCCAAAGCTGGCGCCAAGGTTTATGAGCCAGTGCAGAAGTCTCTGAGAGCCATATGGGTGGAAAAAGTTACCCAGCTCTAAATCAGCCAGTCTTAGAATGATCTCATCCCCTTCCCAAGATAGTCTCCCTCCCCTCCCCCACTGTTTGCCTGGCCAATGGGGTAAGTCACGAGGGAGCTGGTGGAAGAGTAACCCTGAGGGATGGGAGAAGGATTTCAACTCGGGGTCACGCTGTATGTTCTGTCGATCTCCTATGGCGCTTCTTATTTATAAAATCGTCTATAAAGTTCTCTGGTCACTGTTCGCTTTTTCACAGTCAACATTTAAAGCCTGTTGGAATGGCTGCCTCAGGGTCTGTGACTCCTGCTGGGTGAAGTCACGTCAACACTGTTTCTCTTTTACAAACACCGATGCCATGACCATTTTTGTTCAAATGCCCTGGTATAGCTGCCTGGCCCACCCTTCCTCCCTCTCGCCCTCTGAAATAAACTTTCATAGGTGTTGGGTGGGAAAGCAAACCTCAGGGTATGCCTAAGGGGTTCCGGGCCCATCTCCAAGCTAGAGATGCCAGTCCCAGGGCAAGATGAGGGGACTGAGTCAGAGACCACCAGGGCAAGACCATAGGATCTGGAGAGAGAGCCTGACCAAGGTTTGCTGACCCCTCGTGCTCACTGGAGGCAGACATTCCCTGCCTCCCCCAGCCCCAAAGCCCCAGCTGGTTGGGGACACCAGGAAAATCCATACATAGGATCCCTAACCCTTGCTAGGAGATTTATCCATACAGCTCCAGTCCGTCATAGACAGAGGTCCTAGCCGAAGGGCAGATCCCTTCTATTTCTTTCAGTTCGCACCTTGCCAAGTGATACCCCAACTTTTGCTTAGGTCGCTCCTGTGGACCCACCCCTCACCCCTTCCTAGAGTGCTGTGGATCCTCCCTGCAGCTGCCGGAGCACATTCCTATCAGAGGAATAAATATTCGACCCAGCTGCGTGATTACAAGGAAGAAATTGTGAAGTCAAGCACCACGGTTTGGAGATTAGCTCTGCCTTACTATGTTTATGACCTGGGGCACTACAGTTTAGCTGCCCAGCTTCAGATCTTCTGTGTATAAAATGGGATGCTAACACTTCTTTCAAGGGGTTGTGTGAAGGTTAAATAAGATAGTACATAGTTTTTGTTTTGGTTTGTTTTGTTCCTTTTGAGAGAGGGTCTCAGGATAGCTTATGTTGGCCTCAAACTCAATATGTAGCTGAAGATAACTTTGAAATCCCTTCTACCTCCAGAGTGCTGGCATTATAGGTCTGTGCCACCATACCAGCTTTGAGGTATTTTTGTTGTTTGTTTGTTTGTTTTTGAGAGTTTCAATACATATCCCAGGCTAGAACTAATGAACCACAGACCTCTTGCCTCAGCCTGCCCATCACTGGGAGTACAGGCCGGAGTGGTTGGGGATGGAGGCACACCTAGCTTAAAGAAGACAATGCAAGTAAAGCGTTTGGCATGGCATCTGGCCAGAACATACACAAATGTAGCCAGTGATTTTAAATTATCATAAATTAACTGGGCACTGGGGCCACCCGCCTTTAATCCCAGCACTCGGGAGGCAGAGACAGTCAAATCTCTGAGTTCGCAGCCACCCTGGTCTACAGAGCAAGTTCCAGCACAGGTTTCAAAGCTACAGAGAAATCCTGCTTCAAAAAACAAACAAACAAACAACAAAAAAACCACAAACAAACAAAAAACCATAAATTGAGCCCCTGCTATAGTCAGTCTACCTAGCTAAAAATGCATCAGAGTGACGGAAACAGCAGAAGGGGCAGAAGGGTGGATGGGTGGGATCAGCTATCAGCTTATGCTTAGCAGCTATCAGCTTATGCTTAGCCCCACACATCAGCAAGGGACCCAGACAGTTTTTATAGGAGAGAGCAGCGGAAGTCACTGAAGCCTTTTTTGTTGTTAATAAAAATAATTCCCACACACGTGTGAGGCCTTGGTAGTGCACTAATCTTAGCCTCTGGGACTGAGAAGCGAGGAACGGAAGTTCAAGGTCAGCTCCAGCTACACAGAAAGCTCAACAGCAAGCCTGAGCTTCCTGAGATTCCGTTTCAAAACAGCAAAGAAAACATCAAAATAAAAGGGCTGATGAAGGTAGCTCAGCAGTAGAGTACTTGTGAGCACGCACAGACCTCTGAGTTAAATCCTTAACACCACAAAACAAAAAGAGGAAAGAAAACGACAAAGACAAAACTCAATTTTCAACACAGCAACAACGAGAGTGGGCAGCAGAATAATGTGTAATCGTCAGTTACAGAGATTGCCACTTTGCCTTCCCAGTCTTCAGTATGTCCTTTGCTATGGTCTCTTGATTGTAAATAAGTCCCTAAGGTCACTGCAGAGCCAAGAGAATGTTCATGCTTGCCTCTAATCACTAGGCAACTGGGAGGCCTGAAAGAAGACCATGGAGAGTTAAACACAGCCTGAGCTATATGGCAAAACCTATAAAACAAAAGGGGGGAAGGCAATTAGACCTTTTTCTAATTGGTTGGTGGGTAGAGTGGAAAAGAATTTGAGATATTATCCAATTCACAATAAGATGCAAAATGTAGCCGGGAAGTGGTGGCACAGGTTTATAATCCCAGCAGGAGGCAGGCAGATCTCTGTGGCCTGAGCTACAGAGCAAGTTCAAAGACAGGCTCCAAAAGCTACAGAGAAACCCTGCCTTGAAAAACCAGAAGAAGGGGGAAAAAAGAAGCAGCAAAATGTAGAAGATTCAAGTCTTCGTCCCAAGAGCAGCCAGAAGTATGGCCTAACTCTTGGGAAAATGCAACTTTATCCAGTGGAAGAAAACCAAAATCTTCCCTTTTTTTCATTCTTTTATTTCTAAAAATGTTGCCTGTCTATCATCTAGCTTGTTATAAAAATAATATGTGGGGTTCCCCCGCCCCGCCCGGCGGACTCACAGAGCAGCAGCAAACTCCGGCGGGTCCCAGCGGTGCCAGGCACTGGAGCAAGCGGCTACAGTTTCCCACCAGCGGGAGGGCACGCATGCGGCGGGTCAGACATATAAACACAGGAAATAGCCATAAACATTTATTAAAAAGGGGGGGGGGAGAGAGAGACAGAGACAGAGAGACAGAGAGAAGGAGGGAGAGAGAGAGAGGAGGAGAGAGGCAAGCCCCGAGTGTACACCGGGAGAGAAAAGCAGGAAGAGAGAGTGATGGCGGGCGGAGGTCAGAAGTTAAAAGGAGTGGGCGTGGCTAGGGCAGGGACCGAAAGAATAACATAGCTAGCTAGCTAACTAACTATTTTTGTTGTTGTTGTTGTTTTGTTTTTCGAGACAGGGTTTCTCTGTGGTTTTGGAGCCTGTCCTGGAACTAGCTCTTGTAGACCAGGCTGGTCTCGAACTCACAAAGATCTGCCTGCCTCTGCCTCCTGAGTGCTGGGATTAAAGGCGTGTGCCACCACCACCCGGTGCTAACTATTATCTATCTATTCATCTGTTTTTGTGGTGCCAGGGATTGGACCCAGGGCCTCATGACTGTTAGGCAAGTGCTCTACCACTGAGCTACATCCCCAGCCTCCTCCACATTTCAATTGTTGACTGTATACTTCATGTCAGATGCTGAGCTAATGCATGGTTATCCAGCAGAAAGCCAAACCAGAATCCTAACGCTGCAGAGAAAACAGACAGACAGATGGGATGGGAGACCCATGGTGAGATGAAATAGGACCAGCCAGTGCTAAAAATAGAGAGGGATTGCTTGGAAGAGAGACCTAGAAAGTCAGGGAGTCTTCCAAACAAGCTGGAATCTAGCAGAATCAGGCTCAGAGATCTGGGTAAATCAAGAGGAGGCAGAAAGTGCCAGGTATTCCAGCCATGGGGGAGAGCATATCCAAAGCCTTGATTCTCCATAACTATGGCAGGGAGGGAGGCCCATCTAGGGAAGAGGAATCTGAGCTATCACCCAAAATGTCATGGGAGCTGAAAAGCAGCAGTTCAGATCTGACTGCTCTATGGCAGTTGCACCTGAGTCCAGGGGCACAGAAGTGATTTCGACTTTTCTAAAAGCTGAGAAGCTGGCCCGCTGTAGGAGTGGCTATAAGGAGCAGAATAAGATTGGGTTTGGTTAGAGGTGGTGGGTACTTCACAGAGGTAAACAAGTACCTTGAGGACAGCTGGTCCAGATGGCACCACTTTATACCACCTGGTCTGGCAAGCTTGGGTCTCAACGGCTCCTTCCCCACAAGCACAAGACAGTGCCGTTCCCTCAGCCCCCACTTAATCCCAGCCCCAAAGATGCCCAGAGCCCTGTGAGGCTTCCTGAAGGTGTATCAGGCTGCACCCCCAAGGAAAACCATGGAGTTTTAGGACACATTGCCTCATTAGCTCGGGGCAGCCCTCCTCAAGCCAGCTTCTGCTGACACCAGCACAGCTGGATGGCGACATCTAGAGGCAGCCTCGTGTCTCCCGTGGCCTCCTACACAAACTAGAGCGCCCCCTACTGAAGTGTCCTATCCCTGTGTCCTCACAAATGAAGGACCCAGCCACCAGGCAGGGCTCAAGGTACCTAATTCTCCCATGTTTTCCGTGCTACAGCGCCATTTGGGGGCAGCAAAATCCCAGAACTCCCAAATGAACTTTGGATCCTCTTTTCCTTCATAAACCCAGAGATAACGCTGGTTGAGGAAGACAGACCCACCAGCCCGCCCGCCCAGCCTCACCATCTAGAGTCATGCAATGTCCCCAGACCCACGTGAGAGTACGGTTCAGCCATTGCCTCTCCTGCAGCGGAGCTTTCTGTAGCTAATTGACCATTCCTGCCCAGCCGCATCCATGTACTCCAATACTAGAGTCTCGTGGCCAAACTCCTCCCTTCGTTTTACTTCCACGCCACTGCTTGCTGTTTTCCTCCTCTGACCTCCTCTCTCGCTTCTCCTCTTCTCCTTGGTGTCCAGCCAGTCATCTTTCCTAACTCATTTCACAACCAGCTTTTGTATCCCTGAGGCAGAACAGGCATGGGTGTGGGGAGGGGAGAGAGGAGTGGGAAGCAGACTAACAAGGATTAAACACTAACAGCCTTGTACCATCACAGGGAAGCAGAGATGGGGCAGGACTCCTGGTTCTGACAACCCTGCACCACCACAGGGAAGCAGAGATGAGGCAGGACTTCTGGCTCTGTACCAAACTAATACAGAGAAGCCGTACCCATTCTGAGGTCTCTCTGAAGGATCTCCCCCGGCAGAGCTTCCGTAGCCTAGGCTGCCCTTGTCCTTCACAGGCACCTGAGCATGATCTTGAACTATTGGTCGCTGGGTGACCCACAACACCAAACCCAGATTACTCTGCACAATCCCTTTCTGTCTTCACAGGTGACCTGCGGTCCCTTCTTACCCACCTAGCCATATTTTAAAAGCTTTGTTTCTACATCTTCTCTTTCTTTTTCTTTCTTTCTTTCTTTCTTTTTTTTTTTTTTTTGTGGTTTTTCGAGACAGAGTTTCTCTGTGGTTTTGGAGCCTGTCCTGGAACTAGCTCTTGTAGACCAGGCTGGTCTCGAACTCACAGAGATCCGCCTGCCTCTGCCTCCTGAGTGCTGGGATTAAAGGCGTGCGCCACCACCGCCCGGCCTTCTCTTTCTTTTTTTAAAAAAATAATTTATTTTTATTTCATGTTAATTGTTTTTTTGCCTGCAGGCATGTCTGAAGCCCTGGAACTGGAGTTACAGACAGGTATGAACTGTCATGTGGGTGCTGGGATTTGAACCTGGGTCCTCTGGAAGAGCAGTCAGTACTCTCAACCACAGAGCTATCTCTCCATGCCCTTCAACACATCTTTTTCAACACCTAGCTTAACTAGCCAGCCCTAACTGAAATACAAATGACTAAAGATTTGTATCTGCTTTAGAAGTTTTTTTTTAGATTTATTTTATAGATGAGTGTTTTGTCTGGAGATATATATATATATATATATAAAACGTGTGTACAGTGCCCAAGGTCAGAAGAGGTCATAGGATCCCCTTGAACTGTAGTTATGATTATGAATCACCATGTGGGTACTGGGAACTGAACCTGGGTTCAGACGCCCAATGCTTGCCAGTCATGGTGGTACACATGCGCTCTTACCTACTGAGCCATCTCTCCAGCCCCTGTACCTGCATTTTTCATAAGGACCCACTGAACACTATCATTTTGAGTGCACCGAGGCACTGTACAATCTTGCAGTGGGGTCTTCAGTTGCACACAGCCTAGACTTTTCCCCAGAACTGGCTTTATACTACTAATAACACAAAAGCTGGTTTTACAAGAAGGTTCTCAGTAAACTATGAAATTCTAGCAAGTCTTGGCCCAGAGGACATGGGTCTTGGCCCAGTCTTTTATCTTCTTAGTTCTCCACTCACACAGCTAACATAAACGAATCCTCCTGACGCTGAAGAGAGGCTCAGTGGAAGCGTGCTCCTGAAGCAGACCTGTTTGGTTCCTAACATATCGGGCTGCCCAGAGCGACCTACCACTCCAACGCCAAGAGATCCAGTGCTTCTTCTTGCCTCCCTGAGCATCTGCACTCATGTGATACACCCACAGAGACAAATGTACAAACTTAGTTAAAATAAAATATTAAAAATAAAAAGTTTAAAAGGACTCCCTGTGTGCTTAGCAGCTACTAAAAGTTTTCGTGTGCCATGCTTGTCTTTGGAGCAGGGTCTTAAATAGTCTTCCTTGGTCAGAGAAAAATGCTGAAACAAAAGCTGGCCTCGCATCCTAAGGGCTAGAAAAATTAATGCTCAAACCACAAGAAACCACATTTCATTTTGCATCTTTTATTTAAAAGTTCTACTTAAATATCCTCAAAGGTTAGAAAATCGGGGTCAGATAGGAACACTGGTACACAGCTTAAAATACAAATGCCAGTAATTATTAAAGAACACAGTTAATGATTATTCCAAGAAAATGCATAGTAAGAAGCATTTTTCCAGAAGGCAAGTTAGACACCAAGAACCAAAGGAAGAAGGGACGGGACCTCAGATGGCTCAGAAAATAGTTATACAGCAGCCTAAACATGCCTCCTCCACCAGGCTACACACACAACCATTTACAACACAGGCTGCCACATCACTAGCCCTGACCTTCAAATCCAAAGGGAGCTTCGACACAACAACCATGCTCCAAAGATGTGAAACCACTGGCTCCATTCCAGAATATTCTGGTTTCACCTGGGGCGGCACCATTTCCCACTAGCTGTCCAACAAAACAGACCCAGTCTCCCTTTGAATATATTTTGTGGTTGATCTACAGAATTATGCCCTTCTTTATTTGAAGGTCAAGGCATTTTCATTTTACCTCTGTTTAAAAAAAAAAACTGTCAACTTGATTGTGTCTCAGCTGAGTTTTTTGTCCCGTGTGCCTAAAGCTTTTTAGTTTTTAAGTCAAATATACTTTTGGGGAAAACGTCTATATATTACACCACCTCACAGTTTACATCATAATAAATTAGCTTTAATGTTATAAATAACATCTCCGAAAACTGAATCTTATTAACATGATCTAGCATACATTCAGAAGTATCAGCTTTTCTAGTTTCACTAACTTTGGAAATCAACAGCACTGTACTATTTACACATAAAACAAATATCTATGGAAATTACACCTTTCCATCAGCGTCTTACCCCAAATCACAAATGTTACTTTAAGCACCAAGACAAAGTTCCTTCAAAAGTTACATTTGTAATATTAAATCATCAGTCTCATTATTTAAATTTTAAAAGTCTAAAAAATTCAAATCTCTATGAAAAGAATAAGAGCTTTGGAAGAACTGACAAAGACCACAAATCTCCTTTCTCATATCTGCATCCCCCCCAAAAAAGGTCATTTACTTCAAGGGGGCCATGGCCAAAACCCAGGGAGACAGCCACACTGGCGTGTAACCAGAAGACAATGCTTACTGGGGCAGGCACAGAAAAGCTGAGTTCATAGAGGAAGAGAGAATGGTAGACAATAAAGCATCCTTTCTTCCCAATATTTCAGCTGGAAAACAAAGACATCTATTAGACAGTGAGAAAACACAGACACTCTTGGAGACACAAATGGGAGGCCTGTGTTCTATCAACTGCAGGATAAGTTACCTGAATCACAACCACTTATGACCCATGCCAGCCAGCCTCGAAAACAGGGCTCAGGCACTCAGTGCCAGTTAAGGCTCCCAGGCTACTCCTGGGTTTAGCAGGCATGAAAAACAAAGGACAAAGGAAAACAAAAAACGTCAAATAGCGTCTTCCATTCCAACAGCAAACCTTCTAGCTAGAATAATTATGACTCACATTTGGAGCCACGTTTTTTTTTTTTTTTTTCTGAAGCAAGTTCTCACTGTGTAGCCTAGGCTGGCCTTGGTGCATAATGGGATGCACTATTTTTTGTAGACACGCTCTCACGTATCCACCTTGAACGGCTGATCTTCCTGCCTCTACCACTCAAGTGCTGGGTTTAAGGCATGAGGCATGTTCCAGCATACCCAGGCTTCCCATTTTCTACTTTGAGGCAGCACCACTGGGGTTACTATTTAGGGTAGACTTACACGTGAGGGTAGAGGAAAAGGCCCACAGAAGGTAAGCCACACCTGAGAGCAGGGCAGAGCCACAGGGAGTAAACACCCAAGTGCGGTACAGGCTCCTCAAGAGAGAACTGCCTACGTTTTATTTTTGAATAAAAAAAAAAATCTAAGCGATCAGAAGTAATAGTAACAGTTTCAGAACAAAAGAACCCAAAAGAATTCCTTTAAAAAAAGAGAGAGAGAGAAAGAAGAAACTGTATCACTAAACAGGGAACACTAGAAAATGTACAAAGAACAATCCCCGTATTTTTCCATTGTGTTTATTTTGTGAGGACCCATGCCACGGCGCACACGTGGAGGTCAGAGGGCAACTTTCAACTCCTTCCACCACGTGGGTCCCGGGGATGGAACTCCAGTTTCCAGGATTGGCAGCCTTTACCCACTGAGCTGTCTGCCGGCCCAGCCCCAACTCTTTACCCAATGTCTACCTGCAAAGGCGAAGAGGCCCAACCTGCCAGTGCGAAGACAGCATAGAGGGTGAGAGACACGGGATCAGCTGAGGAGGTACCTACAGAGAAGTGCTCCCATGAGGTCCAGGAAATCAAAACTGCCAAAGTGTTTCCATTTAGGGACACATTTCCTGCTGTTTAATGCCACAGCCACCCAAGAGAGGAAGACATTTATGCCCTAAATAGGACCCATGTGGGTTAGTTTTCAAGCAACAGACCCTGTAGCCCCTATGACCAGACGCATCTCAATTTTCACCCAACTCTCATACTAAATATGGCCTAATCCCTGAAGCATAGCGATGGCAGTTCCTAACAGGCATGGGCAGGTGTTGAGCCTGATAAGTCTCCCGCCTCCCTCCCAAGATGAAGAGAGAAAGCCTCGGCTCATGGCTGTTCTCCTAGGCCATTTTCATACCTCTAGACTCAGGCTGAAACCAAAAATCCACAAACCATTGAATAGACCCACACTGCCTAAATGTCCACAACTACCTGGTCACACCATCGCCCTTCCAATCCTGGGAGCAGAAAGATGTACTAGTAACGGCAGGGTGAGGCAGGGCAGCATAGCAGAGGTGGTGTGTGCTTGAGGGTTAATCACAGGAAGAATTATGAATAACCCTGTGGCTAAGCCTGGGGGGGGGGGGACGACATTTTGCTAAGCAGGTCAGGAGTTGGGGATTAGACAATAATGAACTCCCAGTTCGGCTCAAAGGTTTGGGGGTGGAACTCAACAGAAGGACCAAAGGCTGCTCAGAGACTTAGCCCCTCTCATCCTCAGCCGAGAGAAAAAAAAAAAAAAAAAGAGTGGTCCTTTTTACGGCATTTACGGCAGTCCTGCCTGCAAGTCTGAGGATTCAGTTTTAAAACAAATTTAACCAGTGTTCAAATGCAAATGGCACAGATTTATCTTCACAGTCGTTACAATCACACACACACACAGGAAAGTTAGAATACGACATAGAAAAGTGCCCTGAAGATTGCTTTGTAAACCTAGGCTTCTGTAATTTAAAAAGCTAAACAAAAACTACAGCCTAGAAGTTGTGCAGAACAGCTCAGAAGGATCACATTTGTAAATTTTGCAACTGGGTCTCCGAAGATCCTGAAGTTCTTTATTCTTAGCATCATGATTTAAATTTATCCTTTAGAAGCACAGGATGACACAGTTTGACAGTGTCTTTATAGAGGACACGGGCTACATGAGCCTAAGCCAGTTTGACTCTATTCTGTCTGCTGCATAGAAGAGTTGACTGGTGCGCATAGACACAAAAATCATCGCCAATGCTTTTTCACTAGGCTGGATTTCTTTAGTTAGTCAATCACCCAGCAACCTATATCTGCCTATTCTTTAATAAGGTTTGAATGGCTCACTCAGGACTAAGTGGAAATGTTTTAAAGGGTATTTGTGTTAGCCTTGGAGACAGGGTGAGACTCTTAACCCTCCTTAGAGTATGTATCAATTGACTCTGAATTAAAAAACACCACCATGACAGTGATATCATCCCGATACATCCTGGCTACATCTTCTGGTAATGTCAGCATGGCGGCCAGTCGCTCTGGCTCCATCTCCCCATACTCGTTGCTCCCGATGGCGTGTCTGATCAGATGCGTGGCTGCATTTTGGTCAGCTGCATGGAGTCCGCTGGCTTTCCGCTGCAGCAGCAGACTCCGCATGAGCCCCAGGTTGGCCGGTCTTTGGTCCAGGTCCGGCTTATGGCAAGCAACCTTGGACAGGTGGCCCACCACCAGCCTCACCACATCCTCATTGCCCAGCATGTCCCACAGACCATCTGACGCCAGCACGAGGAACTTATCTTGGGGCCTCAGCCTATGGTATGTAACCTCCGGCTTGGCCGTCAGATAGGGTGGAGTGTAGTAGTGGGGCGGTGTGAACTGGTAGATGTTGAGGGCCTCAGTATCAAAGCCCCTCCCTAGCACACTACGCTGCAACTCTCTACTCCACTTGAGCTGGACATCCCCAAAGGCCCTGCAGGGAATGAGGACACCCAGCAGCCTATCATCTATGATGAGTGTCCTGTTCTCAGACTCAGGGTGCTCTCTCTTAAGCCGGGATAGCTCAGCCTCATTCCAAGCATTGTGGTCCCGGGTAAGAGGTAAACAGGACCACACACCATTGTCTTCCTGGACACCAAGGATAGCCCGGCAGTCGCCAGCATTTGCTACATGTAGGTGAACTCCGTTGACATGGGCCATGCAAGCTGTTGCCCCAGAAAAAGCAACCTGGAGGGATAGGTTCTTTGTCACCTCATCTTCCAGGGGGGCCTGGATTTCTAGTGAGATGTCCGAATCCAGTCTCTGGAAGGAGTACATCAATGCTTCTTCGATGCTCAAACCCATTTCCATATGCAAGTCAAGAAGTTCCTGCCAATAGACTCGAAGGTGGTCCAGGTGTACGGAGGTGACATCCTTATAAATACTATCCCCAGGATGCTTGAGCCACTGGAGGATGGGCAGCAAAGGCTTCATGTTTTCCATTGCTTCCTCCATCTGCTCCAAGGTTTGGTGGGACATCAGAGACACTGCCATGTAGTAGAAGAGCCTCTCGCTCACCGCTTGGGCACATGCATGGCCACCATGGCCGTCAAAAATGCCAAACATCAGTCCGTTGGTTTGCATGCAGGAAGCTACACCCTGCCGGTCCTCCACTGGGGAATTGGCGGCCAGCTGGTTGCTCTCAAACCGTAACACTGAACTTGGAACTCCATTGCTGAAGTCAAGAATCTTGTGAGATGACTCGCCAGCACGAAGCATGTCGTTGACCTGTTCAGGGCTAAGCTGTAAGTGGAAATCCTCTTCCTCGGTTGATGTGTGTCTGTAGGCTTTCTGCAGAGCAAAGCCACCACGCAGAGTACCGGTCTTCACAGTCGGCGATGCCAGAGAAGAAAGCCTCCATTTCGGTTGGTTCCTATTTGCGGCACCCCTTGAGTAGAAGCGTCTACCCCCTTGTAAGATAGCAATTCGATTCCGTGCAGAATTGAAGATCCAATAGGACACGGTACTTGACATTCTGAAGCTATGCTGGCAAGTGGAGGTGGTTGGTTTTCAGCCTGAAAAATTAAAGAGTTTATAAAAGCTTCAAAGTTCAAATATTTAAAATACTGTGAAAACTTCTTTTGCTAAGATGCTCTCTGATTTTATAGTCAATAAGGGCCTCCCAGCTGATTCGTGCCTCCTTTCCTCTCCTTTCTGAGCCCTTTCTCAGGCCGGAGGCTACTAGCTAGCTCCCTCATCCAGTCTCCACTGCAGCATGTGAGTTTTGATTTAGGTATCTGCTGTCCCCAGTAATCTCTGTACTCCACAAATGCCAGACATGTAGCTGCTTACTGGCGACTATCGTGAGTACAGCCCGGTCCCTGGTACACAGCAGGTCCTCAAATATTAGCTCAACTTGGCATTTTCAGAGGCCCAGGGACATTAGCTACTTAACAGACACAGTTTCACTAGTCTCGCTGGCACTTGCTAGGAGCATGGGAATACTGCCAGTCTCATATGCTTGGGTTTGTTTGATTGCTGTTTTGTGCGTCACGGAGATTGAGCACAAGGCCTCTCCTGTGCTGATCGACCACTGAGCTATTATAGCCCTCTTTTTAAATTTATTTTGAGCTGGGTAGTGGTGGGGCACACCTTTAATCCCTGCAGAGGCAGGCAGATCTCAGTGAGTTTGAGGCCAGCCTGGTCTACAAGAGCTAGTTCCAGGACAGACTCCAAAGCTACAGAGAAACCCTGTGGGGGGGGGGGGGGGCAACAAAAAAACAAAAACTGTAAACTTATTTTGAAACAGGGTTTCAATGAGTTGCAAGGTTGGCCTTGAACTTTAAACACTCCTGACTCAGAATTCAGAGTAGCTAAAATTACCAGGTGCTGTTCCCACAAGATTTGGAAGTGCTTTTGCTGTTGTCATTGTTTAGTTTCTGGACAGGGTCTCGCTTTGCCACCTGGCTGGCATGCAATTCACTATGTAGATCAGGCTATCCTCAAACTCAGAGAACTGCCTGTTCCAGCCTCTGGAGCACTGGGATTAAAGGTGTATGCCACTAGGCCAAATTTTCACAAAGTTTGTAAAAGTGTAATAAAATATGACACTTCCAGGCCAGGCATGGTACTACATGACTAGAATTCCAGAATTAGAGAGGCAAAAAGTCAGAGGCAAGCTGATCTCTGTGAGTTCAAGCTTAGCCTGATTGACGTAGAAGATTGTCTAGCGCATCATTCCAGGCCAGCCATGGTAACACGGTGAGGCCATGCAGGGTGGTATGCACAACTGTAATCCCAGCACTTGGGAGGCACAGGCGAGTAGAGCTGGAGGCCAGGTACAGACACAGAGAAACCCTATCTCAAAACAGAACAAATAAGAGATAGTCAAGCCAGGCGTGGTGGCACACGCCTTTAATCTCTCTAGTGGCGGAGGCAGGAGGATCTCTGTAAATTCAAGGCCAGCCTGGTCTAGAGTGGGTTCCAGAACAGCCAAGGCTACAGAGAAACCCTGTCTCAAAAAGAAAGAAAGAAAGAAAGAAAGAAAGAAAGAAAGAAAGAAAGAAAGAAAGAAAGA
>NC_022011.1:6007624-6012814 GCF_000317375.1 Microtus ochrogaster
GAGAGAGAGAGAGAGAGAGAGAGAGAGAGCGCACAGTTTACCATCAGGGTACATTCTGTACAGGTTTTTATATCGTTCAGTCAACTACACTGAATCTGACGTCCGTGTGAAAGACAATGGTTTCACAATTCCTGGAGATTTGGAGTTGGTTTCCACTAACCTGGTACTTATTAAATACCAAATTGCATGGCCTTCGTAGCCGCCTTTTCCTTACTTCCAAAATCAGTAGGTCAAAGAGTATAGACGCACTGTTAAATTGATTTCCCAAAGCCAGTGAGGATCGTCCCTTACCCACCCGGCTGAACTTGGGGCAGATGAGGTCAGTCAGAGGCAGATGGCCTCGGACGCCCCTTGACCCTGCAGAAAGGACATGCAGCTGTGCGCAACGAAAACCGTTCGCAGCAGATGGGACAGAATTTAGTGTCCCTGCAGAAACGACGTCTCTTGATTTCTTAGCTGGGCGGCTAGGTTCTAGTTAAGAACTCCGGGCTCCAGTTTAGAGTTCTGACCCTCCGCTTTCTAAGCTGTAAGACAGGAATCTAGTTTGCAACGCCCACCTCACGGGTGTTCCAGTACTAAGGAAGCTGATGCAGGGAACCGGTTAAGCAGCCGACTCCTCCACTAGCGCGCGGGCCCACGTGGCGCTTGCGCGCGAGTGGGGTGACCACGACCGGGGATCAGCTCGTCCCGCCCTCTCACCTCATCTCCCTCTCCGCCCCATCACCTGAGGCGCCCGCAGGCCAGGCTGGGGAAGATGTCCGCACACCTACTAGTCCCCTTCCTTACCTCGTACCCTCGCCCTCTTCTCACCAGCTTGCGCCGCCCGCACTCGGCGGATGCTCTCAGCTCAGATGCTGCGCGCAGTTCCTCGGTGCCTGCGACCGGGTTTTACTTCCCTGGAGAGGCCCCTTGAAGAGAAACCAGCTCGTGAAGAAAGCTCCCTCCCGCCATTCCTGATTGGCTTATTTTCGGAGGCGGGCCCTTAATGGACATAGATATTACCCAATAGATGAACAGGAAAGAGGAAGAAAGGGAGGCGGGGCCGGGAGGGGCCGCCAGCACTCTATCCCCTGGGGGTTAGCGTAGCATTTGAGCAGCCTGTGCGCCACCAGGCCGTCACGTGGGACTTATGCCCCCCAGCTTGCCTTCTCGCCACGCCCTGAGAGTCCAGAACCAAAAGACCTTAGTGTTCATTCTTGCATAGGTTACTCCCCAGTTTTGTTCCGTTCCCTCCAGGCCCCTCTAAGCGCCGCACCATTATTATCAACCTTTTGGACATCTGCCTTGAGGGCCTTAAGGACTCTAGTTCTACTTGCCCTGACCTTATTTTCCAAACCTGCTCTTCCTTTCAACCCAGTAAAGAGCCCGCTAGTGGGCTAGAGAGATGACTCAGAGGTTAAGAGCAGTGTCTGCTCTTTCAGAGGTCCTGAGTTCAATTCTCAGCAGCTACACTGTGGCTCACATTCATCTATAGTGAGATCTAGCGCCCTCTCCTGGTGTAGAGATACGCAATTAGAACTCTGTCTACATAAAATAAATGAACCTTTAAAAAAAGATCCGCCTGGCACTAGGAGACCCAAGTCCAAACACTAGGGTTAATTTGATGCCCCCTTACTCATCACAAGCTTTAATCCTGTCATTCTCACCTCCTAAATACCTTCCCGTCCATCTGTTAGCCGATGCGAGATTCCAAGTCTCTCTATCTCCCTTTTGCCAAATTACACTTAACTCCTAGCCATCCTTCCTCACAGTTAGAATGGGCCTTCTAAAACTTCTTATCTAAACTGTTACTAACCACTACTCCGAATTCGCAATTACATTGGCCTGTTAAGTGACGAAGAATGGCAGCTGCCACTTACTTGTTGGTAGCTTGGGAAGGGCAGAGGACCAGAGCGACAGCTGTACCCTCGATGCCTTCTGGTCCTAACAGCAGAAGAGGCCGGTCCTCACCTTCCCCTTATAAATTGTTTTAATGCCAGGTGGTGGTGGCTCACGCCTTTAATCCTTTAATCCCAGCGCTCAGGAGGCAGAGGCCCTTGGAGCTCTGTGAGTTCAAGGCCAACCTGGTCTACGAGAGCTAGTTCCAGGACAGCCAGAGCTGTTACACAGAGAAACCCTGTCTCAAAAAAACCAATCAATCAATATTGTTTTAATGGAGCATTCCTAAATATGTGAGCCAGTAGAATCCTTACTTAAAGTCAAAGTGAAATAAGAGACAGCCCAAAGGTCTAAAAATGGGGTCTTCTGCCGGGCTGTGGTGGCGCACGCCTTTAATCCCAGCACTCGGGAGGCAGAGGCAGGTGGATCTCTGTGAGTTCGAGACCAGCCTGGTCTACAAGAGCTAGTTCCAGGACAGGCTCCAAAACCACAGAGAAACCCTGTCTCGAAAAAAACAAAAATAAAAAAAAATAAAAAATAAAAATGGGGTCTTCAGAAAGAAAGACACAGTGGCCTAACTGAGGGGAAGGCTGAACCCAAAGTCATGCCTAAAGTAGAAGTGTTTCTGTCATATTCTATGAACGACATATACCTCAGCCTCAGGCCTTTCGAGAAGACAGTTGTTTAGAAGTTTTTTTTTTGTTTTTTTTTTGTTTTGTTTTTCGAGACAGGGTTTCTCTGTGGCTTTGGAGCCTGTCCTAGAACTAGCTCTGTAGACCAGGCTGGTCTCGAACTCACAGAGATCCGCCTGCCTCTGCCTCCCGAGTGCTGGGATTAAAGGCGTGCGCCACCATCGCCCGGCTAGAAGTTTTTTGTTTTAGTTTTGGTTGAGTTTTTTTGTTTTGTTGTTTGTTTTTTTTTTTTTTTTTTAGTTTTTTGAGACAGTTTCTCTGTAGCTTTGGAGCCTGTCCTGGAATTAGCTCTTGTAGCCCAGGCTGGCCTTGAACTCACAGAGATCGGCCTGCCTCTGCCTCCCAAGTGCTGGGATTAAAGGCGTGTGCCACCACCATCCGGCTTTTTTGTTGTTGTTGTTGTTTTTTTTAAGGCAGAATCTCACTACGTAGCCCTAGCTGGTCTAGAACCAGCTTTGTAGACCAGGCTGGCCTCCAATTTACAAAGATCCACCGGATTCTCTCTCCCAAGATTTGGATTAAAGGTGTGTGCTAAATAAAGGCCTTGTTTTACTGTGGCTTGTGTTTTGGTTGGCTGGTACTACCGGATTTAGAGCCTCCCACGTAGTAGGCAAACACTACCCACAGAGTCAGTTCTTCACATCTGCCCTCCCGCCTCCTCTTTTAATGAATCTTACCTTAAGTTATCCAGGCCAAACTTGGAGTTTAGCCTGGGGAGTAGCTGGAATGATAGGCTTGCACCACCAGGTGGAGCCCTTTCTGGAGGTTCTAATCAGAATTTGTACTTCGTCCCTTCAGGACACTGAGGAGTCTATTTCAGGCCCATACTAAAAGTTCTGATTAAGGAAATGGGCATGAGAGAACATTGAAGCATGCTTTGCTTCTTTTTTTGTGGGGGTTGTTTGTTTGTTTGTTTTGTTTGTTTTTTGTTTTTTTTTTTCCAAGACAGGGTTTCTCTGTGTAACAGTCCTGGAAAATTAGCTAGCTCTTGTAGACCAGGCTGGCCTCGAACTCACAGAGATCCACCTGCCTCTGCCTCCCGAGTGCTGGGATTAAAGGTGTGTGCCACCAGCCCCCAGCCATGGCCTCTTTTCTCACTAATTTATTACATATATATGCATTTATCTGTATATACATATATATTCCTAAATATAATCTGCCCAGTCTGTAAAATGTTACCTGTATGTATGTTTTCAGGACTGACCTTTTAGCGCTGGACAATCAGTTGGTGTGCTCTTCCCTGGGAAAAAACCACCTCTCTCACTCCTAGCTTTCCTCAGCTGACAGAGGCTGAAAAGTCTAGTTGTTCAGCTCACAATATGATTGGTCCTGAGATGACTCTTAGAGACAGACAGATGCCCCCTACCACTTCCTGAGACTATTTTACATAGTTTTGCTAAGTCTGAAACCGTAGACTTTTTTTTTTTTTTTTGTTTTTCGAGACAGGATTTTTCTGTGGCTTTGGAGCCTGTCCTGGAACTAGCTCTGTAGACCAGGCTCGTCTCGAACTCACAGAGATCCGCCTGCCTCTGCCTCCCGAGTGCTGGGATTAAAGGCGTGCGCCACCATCGCCCGGCTCTTCTTTCTTTTCTTTTTATAAAATAACGATTTGAGGCAGGGGAGCATGGCCAGAGGAGAGCACTGGATCCTCGGAGTTAGAACTCCACACCTGTGTGAGGAATGCGAGCTTGCTTGTCGTGTGAATACTGGAATCTAAACTATTCCTCGCGATTTCACGGCAAGTGCTCTTGACTGCTGAGATCCCCACCACACTGCGTGTGTGCATGCGTGTGTGTTATTAAAAACTGAATCTAGGCTTCCTACATGCTAAACAAATGTTCCACTACTGCCGGGCGGTGGTGGTGTACGCCTTTAATCCCAGCAATCTTGGTGGAAGAGGCAGGCGGATCTCTGTGAGTTTGAGGCCAGCCTGGTCTACAAGAGCTAGTTCCAGGACAGGCTCCAACACTACAGCAAAACCCTGTCTTGAAAAAAAAATGTTCCACTACTGTATTATTACCTTATTACCTCCGATGACAGTTTTTCTAAGTCACCAGAGCTACTTCCAAAGTGAAAAACACATCCACGAGGATAAAAATAAGGTCCAGTGATGGTAGCATGGGTGAAGATGCTTACCACCAACTCTGACATCCTCAGTTTGATCCCTGGGATCCACAGTGGGGAAGGAGAGAATCAGTTCCCTTCTGTTGTCCTCTGACCTCCACAAGCAAACTATGTCATGTGTGAGCGTGAGTCCCCTTCTCACAAATAAATAAAACTTTAGAAGAGGCTGTAAGTTGTCCCTCATATCATATATGATCATCAGCTCAAGATCCCTGTGTGGTCAGTCACCAAGGTTCCTTGACCTGTTCAAGTGTTGTAAGAAACAAAGGAAAAGGACATACCTTCCTGGAAGGGAAAGTACAGATCAACTGGAACATTTAGAAGAAAAAACATTGAGCCTCACTTAGAATCAAATAAGAATTAAAATGAGCTATTGATTTAGGCCAATCAACCTAACAAATCTGAAGCCACAATGTAGAGAGCTGGGTGTGGTGAAGCATCTGATCACGAGTTAGAGGCCAGTCTGGGCTACAGACCAAGACTTTGTGTCAAAAAA
>NC_022011.1:6012914-6018730 GCF_000317375.1 Microtus ochrogaster
AAAAAAAAAAGCACTCAAGGACAGTACCATTTGCTTTAGTCCCAGACTCTAAAGGCAGGGCCAGTTGCCTTTCTGTAAATTCAAGTCCAGCCTAGTCTACATAGTGAATTCAGTTGTATTAGGACTACACAGTGAGACCCTCTTTCAAAATCAAACAAGCAAACAAAGCAAAAACTGCAATGAAACAAAACAAAAACAAAAATCCTAGTGACAGCTATCCGGTTAGCTTCTTACTGTCCATTCTTGCAATGTCCTGTTCCAAACTTCAGAAAGGCACCCAAAAGTTTCTAGTCTTTGTTTTAGACCTACGCTCATCTCCACTGCTAAGACTAGCACAGTCTCACAAATATACCGCCCCCAACATAAGCAGTGGCCTCCCAGGAATCAGGCTGTCCCCTTAAACAATGAGGACTTCCAGCCACCTTACTGGCTTTGTAAGAAGACAATCAACTAGACAACCCCAGGACCAGGGTTGCTAACGTGTGCACACCTCTTGCCTCCTGCCTCAGGTCTTCATCCATCTCAAGCTCACATCAGTACCTGCAGATGGGCTAAAATTCTGCTTGCTGTCTTTGCAGCATGGTTATGCAGATTAAACTCCTTCCTACCCTCTCACCATCAGATAGGTTTGCTATCTTTTGAGCGGGTGGTCAGACTGGACAAGTTGGAGCCTCTAGAGTGCCACCTTCTGTATCCTAGCACTATGTTACCCTTTCAATTTGTAGTAAAGAGACAAAGGGAGCCTTGCAATGCTAATTCCCCTTTTTGGATAATAATTTATTATCATTTAACATCCAGTTCTGCATTTCTAGGGAACCTCATGACCTTTCCATATTTAATGCAGGATAAGATCAACATGAATTCATTCTACTTTAAGTGGAGTACATGGTCATTGGGTGGGACCACCTAAGGCAAAGAAAGCAGATGGTAGGACTAGAGAGCAACTAGGATTAGTGTAATGGTCAGGTCTGCTCTGTTCCTTTAAGAAAGAAGCCATGCCCACTCCCGCCTCCACCAAGGTGAGCTGATCTTCAGCTTCTAGCCTGAGTTCCTTCCTCTCTCTCTCTCTCTCTCTCTCTCTCTCTCTCTCTCTCTCTCTCACTCAGAGGCAGCTTCTGTCTCTCCCTTCTCCCCACTTCCCCCTCCCCTTCTGTTTCTCTCTCTCTTCTCTTTTCCCTTTTCCCCCTTTCCCCTCCATAACCTACTAAATAAATATCCAACCTCATTCTGCATGGCATGCCTATCCGCCTGTCACTTGCCTGCCATGTGGCTCCCTGCCCAGGACCAGCCACCTTTGGAGACCTGCAGCGTGGTCTCATGGCATGCCCATCTGTCTGTCTCTCCTTGTGAGACTGGCTGCCCCATTTGAGGTCTCTTACCCACCATGGCTCCCTGCCTGGGACTCGCTGCCCCTCGTGGCCTGCTGCAGCCACTTGGGGAATTGCATGATCCCTGCCTGAGACTGGCTGCTCTCAGGACCTACAGCCCACTGCCTGCTGCTGCTTCAGGACCTGCAGCATGGTCTCATGGCCTACTGCCCACTGCTGCCACTCAGGGACCTGCAGCATTTTACTTTTACCATAACAATTATGGCTAACAAACTTTTTTTGGTATTCAGTTGGAGTCCCCAGCTGACCCCTGAAGTTTGAGAAGCCCCATACCTGTCTTTCTCTGTCTCCAAACCCCACCCACTCAGAGAGTCTCTGTAGGAGGAAGAGAGAACCTCTTGTTGGTTCCCAGACCTCCCACACCAAGTCTAAAACAAAGAAAGATACCAAAAGTCTGCATTCTTGGTGACTACTGCAATTTCCCTTTTGTCACCAGCCACCCAAGTCCCCGACTAAGCTCTCAGCTTTTGACCATACTCGGGCACAAACCCAGCTTGTGGAAGACATGCCATCACCCCTCACCCACAATCTATAGAACTTTCCTGCCCTGGCCTGGGTGCACAACTTCTCTGGCCTCAATCTCTGGGACCAGTGAACTTGCCCAGGAGTTTCTTTGTTCAATAAACCTGTTGTTTTACCTTTTCCCTTCGGCTTGATCTGTAGTGTACGCCTTTAGCAAGTCAATTTCCATATACCAAAACTTCTTATCTAAGCTGCTCAAAGGAACAATGCCAAGTGTAAATTCTCAGTTAAAAATTGGTCCTCCCCCAACCAAGTTTTTCATAGGCTTTGAACCCCTAGGAAACTCTTGGATAAGACTTCCAACAGAAGGTACTGGAGACAAAAGATAGCAGTCACAAAAGGCAGATCAACACTCGGGACTCAAACCAGCTACAGAAATCTGCAGGAACTCCCCCAACCTTGACCACTTGGTATTGGATAGCCAGTTGGGCCTTCTTCCCTGGGGAAGCCTATTTCTTTTGTTCTAAGCACTCCTTAGTTGTCTACAGTTCTCTTCCAAGGTTTAGTCAATAAGATTTAACCCCTGTTCATTGTCTCCTTGTTAAGATCTTTTTAGGCAGCCATGTCTATAAAAGTTCATGAGAGTAGTTTCTAACATTTCTAGATGAAAACTCAAAGCAAACTTCCTCTTCTTCTGCCTCTTATGATCTTTCTGTTCTCCTTCTGTAATGATTCCAGAGCCTTGGGTGCAGGAGTAGTGCTGTAGATGGACCAGGTGGGGTTGTGCACCACGTGGTCACTTATTCTCTGCATTTTGATAGGTTGTGGTTTTCTGCACTGTCTCTGTTGTAAAGAGACATTTCTTTGACAAGAGGTGAGGTCTATGCTTATATATGAATACTTGAAAGTAGAAACTGTAGGACCCAGCCATGATAAACTTAGTAGGGGCCTGAGTCTCGGCTCAGTAGTTTTCCCTAAGGCAATACCTGGTTGGAAGAAAGATCACATACTGAGGCTACCCAGGCACCACCCAGGAACAGATCTTCCAAAGGAAATTCCTAATGTTCCAACCACTGTAGATAGGATCACCTGCCAGCACACACCCATCGCTTTTCACCAAGACACCCCAGGCAAATGTCAACCAATCAGGATTGAACCTGTTATCCCAAACCCTGCTAATGTAACTTTTCTGGGTTTTGCCTTAAATAGTGCTCTCTAGAAGGGTGGGATACCTTCTCTAGCTGCTGCACTGATGAGGTCCCTGCCGGCTTTTACTCATGCACGATAATAAACCTTGCTTTTGCATTTCGGTCAGTCAGTCTCCCTGGTGGTCTTTTGGGGTCCCCACAGACTGGGCATAACATAATCGTGTATGAGAGAGAAACTGTGGGTCTGGGTTACTTCACTCAATATGATCATTTCCAGTTTCACCTATGTATCTACAAACCTCAAATTTTTAATTTTTATGGAGTAGTATTCCATAATGTGTATGTACACATTTTTCTTATCCATTCATCAGTCGAAAGACATTTAGATTGTTTCCATGTCTGAGCTGTTGTGCATAGAGCAACAGTGAGCATGACTAAGCAAAGAACAATGGAGTAAGACATCGAGTCCTTTGGGCATATGCTGAGAAGTGGAATACAAGGGTCACATGGAAGATGTGTTTTAAGCTTTTTCCTCCTTTCTTCCTCCCTCCCTCCCTCTTTCTTTCTTTCTTTCTTTCTTTCTTCTTTCCTTCTTTCTTCTTTCTTTCTTTCCTCCCTCTTATTGAAAATAGGTTTCTTTCCTCACATAATATATCCTGATTATGCTTTTCTCTCCCAGTTTCTCCCCTACTCCCTTCCCATCCAGATCCACCCTTTTTCTGTCTCTCATTAGAAAAGAAACATGCTTCCAAGGGATAATAATAAAATAAGTTAAACAAAAACTAACACACCAGAATAGGACAAAACAAACAAGCAGAAGGAAGAGCGGCCAAGAATAGGCGCAATAAACAGATATAGACACAGAGAACCATTCATTTGAACACTAAGGTGTTGTGCAATATTATTTTAACTAGGCAAAGGTGTGCTACATTTGTTTATGCTGCAGAGTATTACTTTAACTGTTTAAAGGCGTGTTATTTTGTTTATGCTGTGTTTGTTTTGTAACCCGCCTAGCGGATCAGTTATTCCAAGGTCCCGAAGAGGCGCTACCCGTAAAGGACGTTGGCAGGAGACAGGAAGGAGACCAAGCAGAGTTCTTGTCAAGGGTGAAATGGTTGTGGCTTATATAGCCCTTGAATGAGGAATTTGGCTTGGGATGGGGGCAGGGGCATGGCGAGGGCAGGAAGGGATCTTGCCGGGACAGCGCTGGTCACAAGTCTACACACCTAGTGTTCTCTCTGCAAGCGGAATCGTTCCTTTTGTGATTCCAACCACAAACAATCCTCTAGATAGTTGGAATGTGGGGCTGGTTCTGCTAACAGATAGCTCTCAAGATAGTTGGGTGTGGGGCTCCCCGCAAACAGTCTTAGGACAATAGTCCCTACTATACTTTTTTGGGAAAATGGCTCCTGACGTGTTTTTTTTTAATTTCTTTTTATATTTATTGAACTCAGGGATTGTGATGCCTCCAGAAGTTCTTTTATTGTACAGGATTGTTTTGGCTACGCTGGGTTTTCTGCTTTTCCATATGAAGTTGAGTACTGTTCTTTCGAGGTCTTTGAAGAACTTTGCTGGGCATTGCGTTGAATCTGTGCTGCGTTTGTTTAGCGATGTAAGGGCATGTGTTTCATTACGTAAAGATGTGTTGCATTTGTTGCACCTTGCCTGCCTCTGGCAACTGATGGATCTAATAAAGAGCAGAACAGCCAATAGCGAGGCAGGAGAGGGATAGAGGCTGGCATGCAGAGAGAATAAATAGGAGGAGAACTCTAAGTTCAAAGGGAGGAGGAATGAGAGAAGAAAGAGAACAAGAAAGAGATGTCTGGGGCCAGAAGCCAGGCAGCCGTGGCCAGCCAGCAAACACAGAGCAAGACTTACAGAAAAAAAAAAAAAGTAGGGAAGGTAATAAGCCCTGAGGCAAAAGGTAGATAAAGAGAAATAGGTTAATTTGATTTAAAATAGCGAGCCAGAAATGAGTCTAAACAAGGCCAAGCACTCAAAATTAATATTAAGTCTCTGTGTCATGATTTGAAAGCTGGTTGGTGGCCCAAAAGAAAAAGCCTGGTATACTCAGAAATCCCACAAAAACACTAAACTGGAATCTATAATATATATTCAAAGAACTTGTAGGTAAAAAGAGAGAGAAGGCCGGGCGGTGGTGGCGCATGCCTTTAATCCCAGCACTTGGGAGGCAGAGGCAGGCGGATCTCTGTGAGTTCGAGACCAGCCTGGTCTACAGAGCTAGTTCCAGGACAGGCTCCAAAGCCACAGAGAAACCCTGTCTCGAAAAAACAAAAAACAAAAAAAAAGAGAGAGAGAGAAGATAGATAGATAGACAGACAGACAGACAGATAGATAAAGACTCTATGTAGGTACCAACTCAACTTCTACTTGTTCAATAAGTTATGTAGGTGTTGTCTTCAGCAATGGGGACTTGCTGAAGTTTTTGTAAAGCAACCTATAGTCTTGGCAATGCCCTGTGTTGTTTGGGGGGGGGGGGGTTCACAGGCTGGAGGTAGTCAGGATGTATGCTTGTCCTTGGTTGGATCTGATAGGAAATGCAACAAATTATGGATTTTCCTTCATAAGCCACTGCAAACTGCAATTCTGGACCATTTCCCAGGAACCTGGGTATGAGCTGGACCAGAGCCCACCCACCTGGCCAGTATTGAAAAAAACTGTGGTAGTAGTTTTAGTCTTTTTTTTTTTAAAGATTTATTTAGTTATTATTTATACAGTGTTCAGCCTCCATGTATGCCTGCAGGCCAGAAGAGGGCACCAGATCTAGATGGTTGTGAGCCACCATGTGGTTGCTGGG
>NC_022011.1:6019480-6022452 GCF_000317375.1 Microtus ochrogaster
AAAAAAAAAAAAAAAAAAATGCAAAAAAAAAAAAGCAAACAAACAAAACTCAAAAGCTAATAATCTAAAAACTTAAAACGAATCACTTTGAAAGTGATATAGTTGTTGGATGGGCCTTGTGGTTATAGTTTGCACGCCAAGTTGCAAATGACTCATATCCTTTCGTGAAAGTATATTTGGAGAAGGGTGAAAGAAAACCTTGGATATTTGGCGTGGGAAGTGGCCAAAAAAAGAAAAAAAAAAAGCAAGAAAGGCATTTCTGAGCCCCGTGGGAAGTATGCTCTGGCAGTGCTTTCGCTTGCAGTAGCAACCAAACAGAGGCTGCCAGTAGGGGACGCCTCAAGCTCGCTCATCGAAGGATTCTCCCTCCGGGTACCCGCAATGTCTGCTAGGTCAGCTAGCAATGGTCCTGAATCCCAGTTTGTGTTACCTAAGGAAACTGTAACTCTCCAGGAAACTGCGAGTGCCAGAGTCCCTCCCCGCCTTTCCTAGAGAGGCGCTGACTAGAGCAAGCCAGTGGGCAGCTCCCGGCAAAGCGGGGGACCAGCAGGTAACCTGGGATGTTCATGAGAATAGAGTGGTGTAGGGTGTCAGCGTCTGGGTCTCCCCTAGCAGAGCGGCTCCGCCGTGGCCTGAGAAACCACACCTTCCATCTATCAGTAGGTAAATCATTGGGTTGGAATTGACTAGGACAGAACGTGAAGTAGAAAAGGGTGACTGTGACCAAAAAGAGAGAGCATGTGGATCATAACAATGGTGTGTACCCCCTCACCCCCCCCCCCGCTTATTGTGCTAGCCTATTTATCTGGAAAGAAAAGTTTAATGGGGCAGGGAGTTAACAATGCGTGTTTCTGAGGAATAAAACTGTAGGAACATTCACATCCTTTTTGAGTTGGTTGACTACCTTGCAGTTGGCAGACAGGGTGGAATACAGCTCACTTTCCTGAGCACGCGCAGAAGAAATGGCTGGGTAGTGGGCAAGTCTGGCCCCTGGTCCCTGGGGTGGAGACTTTGTCTCTCTGCCTCTCTCAGTCTCTTCTCTCTCCCTTTCACACTCTTAGATATTTACTTCCTGGAGGAGGGGGCGGGTGTGCCTGTGCCACAGCACGGACTTTGAGGTCGGAGGACAGTTTGCAGGAATTTTCTCTTTTCAACACTTGGCCAGAGGAACTCTGGACGTCAGGCTTGGAGGTAAAAGCCCTTGCTGGCTGAGCCCTCTAGCGGCCGGTAGAGCTGCTTTCCTGCGAGAAACCTGGGAAGGCTCTCTCTGGGAAGGCTTTGACAGAGGTCTGAAGTAACAGAGGAAGAACACTCCCTACGGTGCAAACAGCAGGGGTAGGGGTCCTTGACTTGGAAGGACTTGGATGCTATGGCCAGACCTGCCTGCCCTGTCTCCAGTCTGGCCGTTGAGCTGGGGCTGGATAGGACTGAAGGGCACAACTCCTCCGTGCTTACCGAGTTGTGCTCCTTGTGAGGCTTGATGCCACCAAATGCTCCGAGATGAAGGGCCACAGTCCATTCTTTGGAAAGAAGGACAGTTAGATGGATTTCCTGGTTATCATTCCCAATTACACAATGGCCTAGTTCAGGCTCTGTGGAACCCTGAAGGAAAATGACTTCATCCCACTTTGCAGCGAACACAAATGTTTCATAATGGAACACCTTTGTGGTAGAAGCGCCTCGCATCTAACTTTACGCTTGATAGATACCTGTTCCAATTGTTGTTGTTGTTGTTGAAGACATCTTGTTGTCCAGTCCTGGCTGTGTAGTCCAGGCTAACCTCCAGCTCATGACCCTCTTGCCTCCATCCCCTAGTATATAGATTATATAGGAGTGATGGTTGCTTATGACTGACAATTTGATTGGATTAACAAAAGCCTAGGAAATTAGGGAATGCAACCTATGAGTGTGTGTCTTAGGGTTTCTACTGCTGTGATGAGACACTATGACCACAGCAACTCTTATAAAGGAAGGCATTTCACTGGGGTTGGCTTACAGGTTCAGAGATTTAGTCCGTTATCATCACAGCCAGACGTGGCAGAATTCAGGGAACGTGGTGCTTGCGAAGAGCTGGGAGTTTTACATCTTGACCTGCAGGCAGCAGGGAGTGAACTGACTTGAGCTTCTGAGACCTCAACCCTGCTCCCACAGAGACACACTTCCTCCAGCAAAGCCACGCCTCCTCCAATAAGGCCACACCTCCCCATGTAGCACCACGCCTGAGTCTCTGGGGGTCATTTCTATTCAAACCACCACAGTGTGTTTGTAATTTTTTTTCCCAGCAACAGCTAGAGCATGGTGACCAGATGACTGGATGGTTTGTAATAAGTTCACTATTGAGAAGTGGTAAAGGTAGAAGCTGGCCAAGCTGGAATAAGCAGATCACTGGGGACTCCTCTTGGTGGCTGTGTCTTGTTCTTGCTCCTTCCTATGTGCCATTTTCCCTGCTTCCTGGGTGCCATGGAGTGAATTGCCCTGCTCTACCATACGCTCTCTGCCATCGTGATTGGACTTTAGAAACCAGGAGACGAGGTAAATCTTCCCTCTTTAAGTTGCTTTTCTTGGATATTTGGCGTCAGCAACACAAAAGCCTGACTGAATACTCTTGTATATGAAGAAGTATGAGAAGATTTGAACCGGGCAGTGGTGGCACACGCCTTTAATCCCAGCACTCGGGAGGCAGAGGCAGGCGGATCTCTGTGAGTTCGAGGCCAGCCTGTTCTACAGGCACTAGTTCCAGGACAGGCTCCAAAGCTACAGAGAAACCCTGTCCCGAAAAACGAAAAAGAAAGAAAGAAGGAAAGAAAAGAAAAGATTCAGACTTGAACTTGTAGTAATAGGAGCAGTGGGGCTGCGTCCCCCAGCACCCCACTGTCCACACGGCTAGCTTTACCCGAAATAATTACACGGACACTGTATTCTTTTAATCACTGCTTGGTCATTTCTATCTAGCCTCTTCTAGGCTAACTCTC
>NC_022011.1:6025167-6027265 GCF_000317375.1 Microtus ochrogaster
GAGCATCGTGTCTCTCTGAGGCGTCTGCCCCCGAGAGGAGAGCTGTCGAGTCTGACCTCACTTCCTCTTCCGCCCAGCATTCTGCTCCGTTCACTACTCCCATCTACGTTCTAACCTATCAGGGCAAGCAGCTTCTTTATTTAATTAACCAATGGCCTTCCTCCATCATGAACTGACTTCGCTTGATTCCTTTGGGTAAAAACCATAAGTCGATGGGTCAAAGAAATTAATTTAGCCTTGCTCTATGGGCTTCAAGTCTCCTGGAAGTATCTATAATAGTTATCTGAGGGGCTAGTGTGTTGTAACTATTCTGTTGGAAGGCCAAGCATTCTTTCACCAACCAAAGGCAAAATCCAAAGCCCACAAGCTTCCACCCGATCAAGCCTTCATAGAAGACCGAGAGCTCACTGAGGGCTGGGTGCTTTTTCTCCCCTGTGGACCAGGGTGACTCCATTAACCCTGAGGCTCATGGATGGACTGACAGACCCTTAACAACATTTTACATTTGTTTCTCCAAGAGTTTGGAAGTTCTGCCAGAGGACATCCTGTGTGATGTGGTGGCCTACAAGATGGGGCCTTAGGTCAGGTGGACATGAGAAACACAGCATTGTCATTGACTGGATGTGAGACCTGGGCAGGGGACTTCTGTTAAATTTATAGAGTCCTTTTTTCTGTATTCTCATGATGTTGGGCAGACACTTCACCTCCAACTGTGGGGTGATTGGCGAACAAGGGCGGGGGTGTATGTGGGGTGTGGGGGTGGCGCTGGCCTCCTTTCCTTGGCTCTAGAGTTATTTCTGTCTGAAGAACTGGGACCTGTGACTATAATCAGGGCACCCCCATCTCCAGGCTATGCTGGAGACTGGGTCAAATTGAATTGTTTTTTTCTCACATTAACCTCCCGTTTCACAGAACTACCTCTGAATTTTTTCCCCTTCCTTTTCCTCTGCTTGGAACGTCCTCCATCTCCCATGCCCTTGGGGGAACAGTACACCCAATGACTCAGCCATCTCTGTCAGTCCTTTCAGGCAGTGGCACTGGCCAGCTGTCCACTGTATCCACTGTACTTCCCTTGGCCAGCAGAGGAAGCAAGAGCTGAGAGCTCCAGAAAGGCTAGAGCACAGCCACCCACAGGAATGTGTCAATAGTGTGTTAACTAGTAGTCATTTTTCCCTCATAGCCAGGCTTTGCAGAGGTCCCTAGTGGTGCATCAGTGGCTAGAATGAATCAGGGACCAAACAGCAGCTTTATATGAGCCACCAGGGGGCATAAACATGGGAAGAAGCTTATGTGAGTGTGTGTGTGAGTGTGTGTTGTGTGTGTGCATTTACATGTGAGTTTGTGCACGCATGAGTGCAGATGTCCTAGGAGTTCAGAAGCCACTGGATCCTCTGGAGCTGTAGTTACAGGCAGTTGTGAGTGTGGTGGGTGCTTGGAATTGAACTTGGGTTCTCTGCAAGAGAAATATGTGCTCGTCACCACTGAACCATCTCTCTAGCTCTAATTCTGCTTTCTTAAACACTTTCCTGTCTTCCCAATCTTTACTATGGAAAAAAGCAACACGCCAGGAGGTGGTGGTGCATTCCTTTAATCCCAGAGCTTGGGAGGCAGAGGCAGGTGGATCTCTGTGAGTTCGAGGCCAGCCTGGTCTACAAGAACTAGTTCCAGGACAGGCTCCAGGCTCCAAAGCTACAGAGAAACCCTGTCTCAAAAAACCGAAAAGAAAAAAAAGTAACACAAGGAGCTGAGTGGTGGTGGTGTATGCCTTTGATCCCAGAACTCAGGAAGTAGAGGCAGGTGGATCTCTGTGAGTTTGAGACTAGCCTATTCTACAGAATGGGTTACAGGACAGTTAGGGCTACAAAGAGAAACCCTGTCTCTGGAGAATGGGGAACAACACAAGGCCCACACCAGGTGTTGAGTAGATACCAGCTTTGAATCTTCATTTTTTTTCAGATGCCAGAATTGACAACCAAAATAAGCATCTCCTCCTCCTCCTCTTCCTCTTCTTCCTCTTCCTCCTCTTCCTCTTCTTCCTCCTCTTCCTCCTCTTCCTCTTCTTTTTCTTCCTCCTCCTCCTCCTCCTCCTCCTCCTCCT
>NC_022011.1:6027365-6031750 GCF_000317375.1 Microtus ochrogaster
TCCTCCTCCTCCTCCTCTTCTTCTTCTTCTTCTTCTTCTTCTTCTTCTTCTTCTTCTTCATCGTTTTTCAAGACAGGGTGACAGGGTTTCTCTGTAGCTTTGGAGCCTGTCCTAGAACTCGCTCTGTAGACCAGGCTGGCCTCAAACTCGAAAGGGATACACCACCACCACCAGACTAAATACCTCTCCTTTATAAGCTCTTCTGTGTTTGGAATTTGTTACAACAATGGCAAACAGTGTATGAAATTCTGCTGAGTTATTCGCCACCTAGGAAAGGCACCCAGGGGAGCACTCTCACTCCTTTATTTGTTGACTGCTGTGTTATGGAATATGAATATGAATACAAACATTAGATGACTTTATCACATCGCATTTACATAGCCATGCACACCACATTAAAATGACATCATTTGGGTATGTAAATGCAGTTTTGATTATGGCTGCATAATTGAAAGCCTACACTGTGGAACACTGTTCTCCAGGTATGGCATGACCTTTGTCCTCTTGAAATCAGAGCTGCCATTAGTACCCATGTGAGACCCTTGGAAAAAGGAGCCTATTAATCTTTGCTTGTGGAAAGTGGGAGAGCTTGCAAAAGGAGACACGGTAAGAGATAGCCTGCTTAAGACCTCATTCCTGGGGGAGTCTTCTTTGGTGGTGTAGCCACTAGCAATTAGCTCATACAACTAACTTATTGGTTCACCAAGCTGAGCTGAATGGACTCTTTTCTCTGGTCTGTTGTGGTACCCTAGCTAGGGTGACTAGACGTGTGTTTATCTCTCTCCAGAAAAAAAGCAACACAACAATATCTTTTTGTTGTTGTTGTTGTTTTCAAGACAGGGTTTCTCTGTAGCTTTGGAACCTGTCCTGAAACTCTGTAGACCAGGCTGGCCTCGAACTCACTGAGATCCACCTGCCTCTGCCTCCCGAGTGTTGGGATTAAAGGCGTGCTCCACCACAGCCTGGCTACAATACCTTATTATATGTCACAAATTACTATTCTTACTATTACAAATAAAACATTAAATTGATTTTTTGAAGTTGTATGTACAGGTAAATTATATTTTCTTTTTATTTCCTTTGAGGTTCCTACTGGGAGACAATGTAAAGTAATGTAATATAAAGAAGAGTTGAAGCCAGGTGTGGTGGCACGTGCCTTTAATCCCAGTATTGGGGAGGCAGAGGAAGGCAAATCTCTGTGAGTTTGAGGCCAGCCTGGTCCATTTCCAAACCTGTGCTCATGCAAGGACCTCTAATTAAATTTAGTGTGTCATTTAAAAAAATAAAAGGAATGGAAGTAGGAGGGAGCTTGCTGGTAAGGAGGGGGTTCAGAAGGGGTGGGAAGGTGTCAGAGAGGTTCATGGGTGAACAGTATCAAAATACCATATATATATATATGTATATATATATATATACATGCAGGAAATTGGCAAAGAAAAAAGAAAAGAAAAGACATGCAAGCAGGAGCCTGGAGCATTCTAAAACAGGTCTGAGCATCCCGCATACATAAAAGTGAAAGAACCAGAAACTGAGAAGGTTTCTGAAGTGATGCCCTCCCTTATTGCAAGTTCAAAATCAGGCAAATGTGCTTTATGCTACTGTTAAGTCAGAATGGGTGTTTCTTTGAGGAGATAGCCATTTAGTGGTGGCATAAGAGGGCTGAGTTCAGGAAAAGCACTGTGTTGATCTAGGTGCTGGGTACACAGGTCTGTTCAATTTGTAAATGTTTAACAAGGGATGTACTTTTTTTTCCTGTGTGTAATTTAATTTGCACAACTTAAAAAAAATTAGAAAGGTCTGGGAGGATATACTTGCCAAGTATGTGTGAGGCTCTGGATTCAAACTCCAGCACCACAAATGAGCCAACGAATGAATAATAAATAAATACAAAGCTAATGATGTTAGTAAAGAAGCATGGCAATGCTATACACCTATTGCTGTATCATATTAAAATAACATGGAGCCATTTTATGATAGTCTATCTTAGTTCTCTACCTGTTGCTGTGGTAAAAGCTTAGCAAAAGCAACTGAAGGAGGGAAAGGCTTTGTTCTGGTTCAGAGTCCATCACGGTGGGAGAGTCAAGGCGTCAGGAGCTGAAGCCGCTCGTCCTATCACAACCACATCAAGAAGCAGAGAGTAATAAATGCGTGCTGTTGCTCAGTGTTTTCCTCCATTAATATAACCCCTTATCCCAGCCAGGAAATGGTTCCGCCCATAGCAGGCAGAGCCCACCTCAATTATATAATCAAGATTTCCCCACAGGCGTACCAAGCGGTCCATCTCCCTCAAGCTAGATTCTGCCAAATTGGCAATTAACACTATCATCATACCTACAAAAGGTATTTTTGCTGTCTTTTGAGACAGAGTATCTCCTTATAACCCTGGCTGTCCTCTAACTCAATATCTAGACCAGGTTTGATGTGGGAGTGATTTCTTATTAATAAAGAAACTGCCTAGGCCCCTTGATAGGCCAACCCTTAAGTGGGTGGAGTAAACAGAACAGAGGGCTGGGAGAAAGAAGCTGAGTCAGGGAGTTGCCATGATTGTCCCACTCCAGGCAGACGCAGGTTAAGATCTTTCCTGGTAAGCCAGCTTGTGGGCTACAAAGATTAATAGAAATGGGTTAGATTAATATGTAAGAGCTAGCCAATAAGAGGCTGGAACTAATGGGGCCAGGCAGTGTTTAAAAGAATACAGTTTCTGTGTAATTATTTCGGGTATAAAGCTAGCCGTGCAGGCGGCCAGATGCTGGGGACGCAGCTCCGCCGCTCCTAACACAACACAGGTTGACCTCAGACTCTCAGAAATCTGCTTGCCTCTGCCTCCTGAGTGCTAGGATTGAAGGCGTGCGCCACCTCATCCCCTCCAAAAGAATATATTTTAGATCTGGAATGTTCCTCCAATGGTTTATGTGATAAAAACTTGGTCTCCAGTAAGGTGCTAATAGGTATTATGTGTGTAGATATAAAAAAGAGAAGGGGGTTGGAGGGATGGTGGCTCAGGAGTTAAGAGTGCTTGCTGCTCTCAAGTCCCAGGACAGCTAGGGCTACCCAGATAAACCCCGTCTAGAAACACAAAACAAAGCAAACAAACAAAAGAGTGCCACCCTCTGGAAGGAGGACCCTGAACCTTGCCTGGGTAGCACAGTAGAACTGAACCTGTTGACAAGGTTGTGAGCGAGCCAGCCCCAATGCTGTGAGGATGGGAGAGCTGTCCCGTTACTCATTGGTAGTGGCATTTCATTTGCACTTTAATAAATAAAGCTTGCCTAAAGATCAGAAAAGTAAAACAGCCACACCGGCCAGCCTTACAGACCAGGCAGCAATGACACACATCTTTAATCCCAGTAGCCACACTAGTTTGCCATTGAAACCAGGCAGTAGTGGTGCACACCCTTAATCCCAGAACTAGAGAGGATTATAAAATGGGAAGAGACAACTCTCATGCTCAGTCTCATTCCAAGGTTTCCTGGAGGCAGGATCACCATTTACGAACTGAGATCGAGGTAAGAGCCAGTGGCTGGCTGCTTTGCTTTCCTGGTCTTCAGGTTGACACTTCATCTGCTAAAATACAAATGAAATGCCACCCTCCACTCATCTGTCATGGGGCGGCATGGGCAAGGGAGAGATGGCTCTCCTCACCTCCACCATCAATGCCTAAGGCAGGTAGAAGAGCTGGCCCTGTCATCATTCTTATGATGCTCTTGTAGGAGAGATGTTCCTGCCAGTCATCAACTGCAGCGCTTGGGAGAGTGGTCCCTCCACCTCGCCTGGGGAGCACATAGAGCTGGGCCTGAAGGTGTCAGCTTGTGAGGATGGGTCCTCAGGACATTGAAGCATGAGAACTGGCCCAGTCCCTTGCTCATTGCTGAAAGGGATGAACTAGCCAGGGTCATGATGGAGAGCTCACCTGGTGGAAAAGATGGGGAAAGCTGGGGGACTGATAAACCCTGCAACTACCCAGACCCAGACCCAGAGTTCATTGTTGACCCACCCCAACTTCCACCCCATTTATGATCTCCTGGAGCACAGGGGTAGGGTGGGGTGGGGGCGTCAGTCCTATAGACCCAGAGCTGCAGGACTCCACGACACAGGGCAGCAACGGGGTGTCCAGGAAGAGTCCCAGTGAGGGCCCAGTGTCAATGGTGTAGCAGAGACCATGGACCTCGAACCAGACCAATGATTCCTTGAGATGAACGCCTCCATGTAAAAATGTATGGTAAAGGGGTTTACTGTGGTGGGGCGGGGAGGAGGAAAGAGCTGCTGCTTTTCCAGAAGACTGAAGTTCGATTCCCAGAACTCACAGATGGCTCACAGCTGCTTGTAACTCCAGATCTAGGGGATCCTGTATACTGTGTACACACACACACACACACACACACAGA